>NW_013666064.1:422330-437018 GCF_000517525.1 Limulus polyphemus | reverse complement strand
CTTCGACAACATTAAGTATCATTAAATTCACGAAGTAGCAATGTGATCAAGATTAATTTCTTTCACCCCTAATTATGAGCAGTCCTATATGTTATCGGAGGCATGCGAATGTTTCTTTTTCATCTTTAATAATTCAGACTAATTGGAGTCACAAACAATGATTAATTATAACTAAAACGTCAGTTTATCATTAGCACAATACATGATTATAGAAAATACAAAATAAAACCAAATCAGTTGCCCAAAAAATGATATAATTTGAACAATGCAACAGTGTTTTGTATTTGCATTAATAAGAGTAGTTTATGCTACTGTTATTTTATTGTGGTATGATTATGAAATATTGCTCCAAATGTCCGGTATTATTCCTCACAATTCAACCAAGTTGTTTGGATATCGTTTGACATTCTCATTTTCCACGTAAGCTCCTACAGCCTTAATAATAGGACTTTGTGCAGATCAAGCCATGGTTTCGACTGCTCCATCGGCTTTTTTTTTCGTTAGAAGCTTCATTTAAACACATTTAATGAATGCTTTGTTTTACTGTAAGATGAATCCATGTCAACGTGTCTCGTTCTTGAGGGCTTGATATGATAAATACTGTGAACTTGTACATATTTTCGATCAGGGTGCCATAAATTTTGTCTAGATCTTCGATACCATTGACTGAGATGTACTATCCCTCCTCCCCCACCCCAGCTTGTTTCGTTATAGATTATGTACATTAAAAGTGAGTCCATTCTCTTCTCTAACATAGCACAAATTATCATTAATTGCTGCTAATCCCAGTGTTTGAAGTCTGATGCCCAATTCAGTCTTTTGTTTTTTTTTATCACTCTTAGCAGATTTATCTTACTGCTCTAGAAGTGGCATTCGTACCTATATTACAGCTATGTTATTAGCGAAACCTCTAGTGGATTGTCGTGTATCACGTAGAACATTCTCTAAGTTACTTGACATCACCTTTCTACCTCGAAAGTTATATCATCAACATAATTAATTTCAGGTACCCTCTTCAGAGTGTCCACACATCTCCTGTTCAAACATACAATCTCACTTCAATCTGCATCATGAACCACATATTTTATTTCTACATTTGTCACGTGGCATTTCTGTCTGGACAACTATTAGCGCTTTCACCATCCTACTGTGGAGATAAGTATACTTTCTGTACTTTTATGGGCATTATGCTGGTTTGAATAGCAGCCAGTTACGGTGTAAGCTACCAATACCTGACTATGCTTTAAAGCAGCTCATTTTTTCACATGAAAGAAAATACATTTGCATTTTATGTAATAATAATATTTGCATTTTATACAAATTCTATTCACCGTTTCCACTATTCTTTACTATACTGTACATAACAAACAATAGTTTCATCTTATTGTCTACCATAAACTTACAGTGAAATATTTCTAAATTTAAGACTCCACCTTCATTGTATTATCTCTCGCGGTATATTTAACATAACCACATGTAATTCAATATTAAATTCTATCTAGCCTGTTTCCTTTTTGCTTTTTTGTGTTTTATACTGCAATAGGTAGCTTAAAAAGGTTTTTATTGTTAATAACATGTGTTTGTTTTTATTGAAGTAATTTTGTCTTTAAATAGTTCTTGATAAAAACAACCTTTAAAAACAGTGCAATAAATAACGAATCAGGAGAACACATAGTTAAATTAACAGCTTAGTCACACATTATAACTAGAAGTTTTCTGACTCACTTCTTTAAGGGAAGGGGCATGTGAGAAAGTGGTGTAAAATTTATTAGATTCCAGATCGGTTTATTTTTGTATTGATGCAGTGTAAGTTATTTTTATATATATTCAGGAAGAATTTTTCTTTACATCTCTCGTTCTATTATACAAAGTTAATTCGATCAGTTAAGCAAACAAAGATCAACCTGCTTTTCGGGACGTGAATTCTATTAGTTTTTGTTTAGACGAAAATATTTTATGAGTATAAATTATTTATTTGCATAACAAAATGTTGCTTTTATTTCCATACAAATATGCAAAGTCCTTAATTATAGTCAGTAATACAAACTCAAGAAACAATGTATAAAACAATCGTCCCTAGATTTTTAAACTATTTGTATGTTTTTAATCTAAAGCTATTAAAGTAAGTAAGATTTTTGAAAGGCAAGAAATGGTCTACTAACTTTTAGCTCCAAAGCTACATTTTCATTTGTTTTTAAAAATAATAAGATATATATTCCACTGGATGAAAACCAAAATTAACCTTCAAATGTCGATATAAACTAAAGAATATCCATGAAAGACCATGTGAACACTGTTTAAAAACCTAAACGTGAAGAATACTACAGATATAGTAAATTCTATTACACGTAATTTCCATTATCATTAAACGTGTCCATTACAAAAAAATTGTAAGATTTTTGAAAGGCAAGAAATGGTCTACTAACTTTTAGCTCCAAAGCTACATTTTCATTTGTTTTTAAAAATAATAAGATATATATTCCACTGGATGAAAACCAAAATTAACCTTCAAATGTCGATATAAACTAAAGAATATCCATGAAAGACCATGTGAACACTGTTTAAAAACCTAAACGTGAAGAATACTACAGATATAGTAAATTCTATTACACGTAATTTCCATTATCATTAAACGTGTCCATTACAAAAAAATTGACTAACCATTTTCTGGTAAGGGAGGTTTGCCACTCTGGTCAAGATGGTTTCTATTGGTAGAGGCCAGTTTTGCTGCGCCTAAACACTTCTGCGTATCATCAGCGTTGTTGTCTGCTAACACAAATCTGAGAAACAGAAAGTGAAAGAAGGAAAGAGTAATATATGAGATATGAGTTTTATCTTATCATTGACAGTGGACAGAATTTAGTTGAAATTATCTAATATACATGCAGTAAGATACAAACATATTACTTTACAGTCCATAAATGTTAATATAATCTTATTAGACATATCCTATAAGCCATCATACGTGTCGATAATGTTGTTTAAAGTTTATATGTAACCTCTATAGTATATATATAACATTTTAAGCTAACAAACTCAGTAAACATAAATATGCTGAACAATCATCATCTCACACCAGTAAAAAACTTGTTTTATTACAAGCACTTGTAATTGTGGAATGATAGACGGGATATCCACAACATATCTTTGGGTGTTATGGAAGCAGTCCACTATAATAATTTTTTGATTATACATTTTTTAAATAGCTTCTATTTTTTCATTTTTATGATAGTTTGCCTTTTTAATTTTCATACGGTTTGGTTTCATTTTTTTCTTACCAAAGTTTGACGAATTGTAAAAAAATAATGAATGGTCCATCCTTTTAATTTTACTAAATCTTTTATAGATGATTGCTTAATATTACTTAAGTAGTTTGTTGAATTTTATTTAACTTTCCTCTATAGGCTTTCATTTTATTATTCGTTCTTTATATAACAATAATGTTATATGTACTTTGTTCATCGCGTGTATCGAAACCTGATTTGTAGCGTTATAAGCCCTCAGACTTACTATTGAGGTACCGGGGGCGACATGTACCGAGACAATCGGATTGGAATAATATTTAAGTGAAATATTTTATCATTCATTTATCTGAATTGATATTATCGAAAAGACCCTCAGATGTTTTCTGTTATTTTTAATATATTTATTTAGATGTTTGTTTACTAAAGGGGCATGTCGTTATGTCTGATGATGCAACATTTAGAAATTTCATAAAAGTTAAGCCTTTACAGAACATATAAGCTTCTTGTTCTACGTAGAAATAAGAGAACATTATAAATACCAGACTGAGTGAATTATTCACTTAATTATTTAATCATTTAAATATCAGCTACTGAGTTAGAAAGTAAGTCTGAGAGTTGGTGCTTTTGTGATTGAGCTAATCAGTGAATCAATTAGCGAGTTTGTTAGCAATCAATTTGCGAGGATATTCTGTACGTATCTTTATAAATGAGTTAGGCTTATATTAGTTTAGAAGTTTTCTTAAAACGTTATTTGTGTTGTTAGGCTTATATTAGATTATGAGTTTTGTTAAAACGTTATTGTGTTGTTAGGCTTATATTAGATTATGAGTTTTGTTAAAACGTTATTTGTGTAGTTAGGCATATATTAGATTAGGAGTTTTGTTAAAACATTATTTGTGTTGTTAGGCTTCCGAATTAACGTAGATTTAGTAGAAAGTTATTGAATAATTAAATTATTTAAATATTGTTACATGGACTGAACTTTTCATTATTTTTACCAAATATCACTGAAGATCCCACCCAACGATAAAACATGTTAGAACAAAATTTATCATTAAGAGTCCTTTGTTTCTTTTTACATTACGCTCAAATGTTTTGCACATTCTTCAAAGTAAAAATTATTGTCACCTGTTTAGTCTTCGTGTTTAGAACTAAAAGCGATAAGTTTTGTTTCAAAAATACATTTACATCAAATTTTGAACTATTCTGTCTGATGATGATAGTTAACAATCACAAAATATGAAATAAAACATTTGAAAACAAGGTATTGCAAAAATGTATATTAATACTCCCTGAATCATAAGATTGAAAAGGGTTGTTTGAAATAAGAAGAATTCGATTCAATTTTGATATCCTTTTCAGAGACTTTCTTATGATTAATTTCCACTGTTTTCTTATACTGTTTATGAAAACCTAGAAAATATAAACAAGAACTCTTTTTTGCTATGTGACGAAGATTTTTGTTAGTTTTCTCGCATGTCAAACATATATATATATTTTATTAAACTAAAATAATTGAAACGAAGTATTCAGGCGTAGAGTTTGTCTGTATACAGGAAACTTGATGTGATGTTTTTCAAATACAAGAAATATATATTTTATTTAACTAAAATAATCAAAACGAAGTAATTCAGTCGTAGAATTTGTCTGTATACAGAAAACTTGACTAATTCTGACTACTGCTGTACTGAAAGCTTGAACGTTATTACACTGTGATATTCTGGATCAAACAATGCCTTAACTAGTTCAGTTTTTAACGAAGAAACAATTAATGTGATGAAAAGAAGTTTTGTTGTAATAGACAAGGAAATTTGGCGGGGATGGGCTGAGTACATATTTATTCATGATAACATTTTTACAAATTAATAAGTAGGAGAATTAATTAGTCACTGAAATAAAAAATCTCAGCTTGTTTTAGTGAACTGCCAAGGTAATAATACTTTAGGTTGGTCATCTACTTCACACACGTGGTTTACTTTGTATATGTCATTACGGTTGTAAGATCTATTCTTGCACTTGTGACAGCTCCAAAAACTTGGAGAATTTATTTATCTATTACGGCAGGGTCTTCACAGCACGATCTTGTCCTACGTTAGTTTCTACACAGCAGGAGTCTAAATATTTAGAAGATAAACAGCTGCAATAATTCCTCTATCAACAAAAAATTTCGACGTTTAGAAACGTCCGTAACAATACAACAGCTGCTGCTGTTGAAGGTGGTGGTAAACTTCTTCTTACTGAATACTTTTTGTTCGAGATAAAACTCTCTCTTTTCCATCCTAATTACACGCATTGGAAAAGCTGAAAACATCATATAACGATAATTGAAGCATTGGTAATGTCTTTAAAACTTAGAAACTAGTTTAATTAAGCAATATTCTTAATGTTTAGTCAACTATTATATATATATATATATATATTATATATGCATGTAAACAACCAAACTCCCTACCTTTGAACAATATACAACAGATGTTTCATCCATTTGATGCACTTTTTTGTTGTTTGTTATTAAGCACAAAGGGCTATTTGTGCTCTGCCAATCACATGTATTGAAACCCGATTTCTAGCAGTATAAGTCTGCAGACATACCGCTGTGCCACTGGGGGCTCAAATTTTATCATAACTACCAATGAATACATATCCTTACCGTAACAAGAAAATTGTTTTTATTTAGAACAAATTGAATGACTCTCGCAATTTAATTACGAAATTATAGAAAAAATTATTGAAACAATCAGAATTCCTGGTGGCTCAGCGATAAGCTTGAGGGTTTATAACGCTAACATTCGGGATTCGATCTCAGCGGTGGCTACAGCACAGATATCCCACTGTAGAACCTTATGTTTAACATCAAACAAATCAACAGATGAATATTTCTGCACCATCGTACAACACAACAATCACAACTAACTTTCAAATTACGTGAAAAATCAAAACTTTTTACATTGTAGAAGTAAGTTTTGCCTTCAGGTATTTTGAAAAATAAGTTACTGATGAAATAGCGATTTGTAAAGGTAACTAAAAGGGGATTACCGAATGTATACTTTAGAAATACTTGTATGGATTTAGTAACGCTGATAGGTACTTTACTTGAGGAAAGACACTGATCAAAATCCGCTACAGATTTATTCGAACCGTCTGTGTTTTGTAAACAACGTATTAAAATGTCTATTATACTTAGATGTTTCACGCCGTATACTGTTTCACGCCGTATATTCATTTCACCATGTTTGATCACAATCAACTTCAATAAATTTCTTGAATACTGACAACATTATTTTATCATGGTATCATCAATTAAGATCTAATTGGGTCTTGTTCTAATATATACAACTCTGTCTTGCTTAAAGATAAGTAGCTTACACAACCATATCTGACATTTAAAATAGAAGGTATTGGTTTTTCCAAACTGAATGTCATTTTTAATACGAATGGGTTAAGCAGCTACTGACTAAAAGTAAGGCGGCTAGTCAGCAAACTCCCCACTGACTCTGAACCAAATAATGGAATTCATTGCCTCTCTAAAATGCACTCACAGCTGAAAGTATGGAGAAAGTTCAATGGCATCACGGCACGAACCTTGGACCTTCTGATTTACATCCTGGCACCTTAGCCACTAGAACACGTCCGACTGAACAGTAGAGGGAGAGAAAACAATTTTCGAATCTTTAGAAATTTCTCTTTTATACCACTCATAATTTGTTGATATTGGGGAAAAGGGCAATAAGCCACGTGGAGGGTTTTGGAACTTACACTGCATAGATAGTAATATAATAAGTAAACAGAGCAAAACAAACTTACATAATATACACATACATCCCATCCCAAAATAGCACTATTCAAAACCACAAGTTAACAAATCTTAAGTTAAGTAAATTACAACAAATTAAATTAGAAATTCAAGACAAGTGAACATTTTTAAAATTGATTTTAAATTACTCAAATTTAAACATATGCAAAAATAATAATAATAATAATTCTTAACCAGAAACAAAACCTGCCATTCCAAAACGGAGCATACGGAATATTTCTGGTACAATTAACTGCAAAATAATTTATTGAAATGTTGTGTCAAATAAACAATTCTCTCCTATCTGAGCTAGGACTCGTTTTGTTATTAATCACACCCAAGCAAATTATTTGCTAACTATTATATACTCATTTACGAACATCTTAAATCTATGAAAAATAAGAAAATAGTATCTTATGAGCCTAGAGGTCATTGGATCTAAATATAAAAGAAGAGGTCATACTGAACATCGGGATAGTGAATAGACCAAAGACTATATTTTACAATATTTAATTAGCACATCTAAATAGAGATGGCATGTTCATATAGGACAAAGTGTTAACGTCGAGTTGTCACAAGATCATATATTTATGGCCAATTAATTCTGTAGATAAGTTTATGAAAACATTAACAAGTAATAATTTTACTTTCAATAGCATTTTTGCGTTTCTCAAAAGATGTAAGAACCGGACTTATTGATAATAAGGTCTACTCTGTTAGTTTTGATACAATCTCCCAACAGCAACATTTCATAAGATGAAACTATAAATTTATGCACGTCACTTTTATATCAAAATGATAGTAATGAAATGATATTATGTAAATGTTTTCAGAAGCCCATGAGTTGCACCACCAAGGATTTTAATTTTTCAATTCGACAGTAATTTGTTTGACTAACTAAACGGTATGGCTATGGGATTAGAATTAGGATTAGCCTCGTTACTTGTTGACTTGTTCGTTTGCTACTATGAAAAACGCTGACTTGAATAAACATCCTTTTTCGTATCAATGTAACATAGAAGGTATGTGGATGATACTTTCATTATTTTCTAATATTCAAAACAACAAATATACTAATAATTGCTTCCAGTTTAACACCAAGATAATCAAAGTCCATTTTTTGACACCTTGTTCGTATAGAAAATGTCGTTACTGTTTCTTTTTTAGCGCAAGGCTACACAATGGATTATCTGCACTCAGTCCACCGCGAGGATTCGAAACCTGGATTTTAGCAAGTACGTACATTTACCCCTGACCCACGGGGATAATAAAAACGGTAAATCTAATATGTACTGCTTGATAAAAAAAAATAGAGGTTTGTATTTGAATTTTTGTAGCTTACACCACTTTTTTAAGAATTTGTTGAAAATATTAATTCATCGAGAGTATGAAAGAATCAGTACATATGATTTCTTGCATAAAGAATTTTAACATGTACAAAAATGACATTTACAATAGTTATTATAAACAGGATTATTCATGATTATTTCAAAGGTATAAACGTTTCTAAACATCCAAACTGAAATGTTATTAAACAAAAAAAAAAATACTTCAGTATTACCATGTACAAACAGACGTTATTGGTGTTTACACGCATAGCTTCGCAACGAATCATTTGTTCTGTGTCAATAACAGGGATCGAAATACGAACTTTAACGTTATAAACCCTCAAGCTTATCGCTAAGCCACCGATAGATATAAAAGCAAACAAGCCAATTTTAATTTGAAATTAACTATGTAAATAGTTTATCCACAAGTTGAATTAAGATGTATCTTTAAACAAGCTTTCAGGATCAAAATTTGAACACCTATATTGAATACGTCAGATAGTGTACATCATTATAAATGTAATCAACGTTTTTTCGGTATTATTGAATCCACTATTAGGCGGCTTCAAACTTGTAGAAAAGAATAGGAAATTTTAAAATTAACGTCTTTTTACTTTTTGTTTGTTTATTTGTTAAGCACAGAGCTACACAATGGACTATTTGTGCTGTGCCCACTGCAGGTATCGAAATCCGATTTTTAGCGTCTTAAGCTCTCAGACTTACCGCTGAGCCACCGGGAGGGCACGTCTTTCTCTAGCATTAAACGAATGTAGTAAAATTATAATTAGAGAATAGTTTAAAGTCCTCGTAAAAGCGAATAATGAATGGGGAGTACGCATAAAAGGAAGTATCCAACAGAGTTTAAATGAAAAATGAAACACAGTTGTACAACAAAAGTTACAAAATTACACGAATACATAGGTTGTGGCACGAGAGCCATTCCTTCGTTATACCATTAATTCAGTAGGTATACAAAATCATTTGCATAAACAATAAAACGAAATGAAACACAACTTACGTCAAAAGAGAATGTAAGTAACTTTTAAGCTCATAATGAGAGTAAGATTTATAAATGTAATAAAATGCACAAACGTCACACGTTTTTTAAGGGTTTGTTTGGTTTAGAGCAAAGCCAGATTGGGCCATTTGCTATGTTCACCGCATGGAATCGAACCTCGGATTCTAGCGTTGTAAGTCCGTAAACTTACCGTTGTCCAATTCAATCTTTGTGTTAGTGTATTCTCACCAGTCATAAGATGTTGCACTTTGCCTATCACGGTTGGTCTCTATTTGGATGGTTCTGGAGCCTCAAGGTGATCCACATACATTTGTTGTACAATGTCGTTAAATACAGGAGATATCTCCTCTTAGAAATTCTAAATAACCAATTGGAACCCATTTGTATGACCTGAGTATATGAGTATTTTGCGTCAAAAAGGTCTGTTACATACTCTTTCCAAAAACGATCATTCTTTTGTGGTAATGCCAAACATTTAAAAGATATACTTCGGATATATGCCGTTGCACCACGAAAAATCTACTCTGGAAACAGTCTTGTTAAACTATGTTGGTCAAATTGTATCTGATGAAGGCTCTAGCATCGGGGTTGAAAGGTTTTATCAAATATACTCTTAACAAAATCCTCCGAGACAAAAGCCGTCGATACGTTCCAGGCAACAGTATGCAACATAATCAAGAAAGTTCACCGTCTAGAAACGAGGCCAATAGTGTATGGGTTCACCAAGAGAAAGCTTCTAATCATACCACCCATCCGACCATCACATACCTCATGCAGTTGTAGAATGAAACGAGTATTCATGTTATTCCACATGAAGACATATCGATTGTGTCGTCTATGGATTTCTTTGAGATCGAACTGTTGAAATAGGCACTGGGAAGCGGTTGTCCTCGTATACTATAGTATTATGGAAAGTATGCAAGAAGAAGTGTTGTGCTTTTAGCATGGCAGTCTTAGTAAAGAGACTTTGTAATTAAAACTACGATGTACAGTTGTCAGAAAGAGTATATCTGGATTACATGGATTACAGTGAATTGGAAAGGCTCCAAGATCATTTTAATACAACTCACTGGTCCTCTGTACAATAATTTCGTTTTTGTGACATTAGTGGTTTTCAAATCTTTAAAACTTATTTAATTAGCTAAAACAATTTTGAGGATTTTTGGAGAAATATTTAATTGAACATACAATATTTTGAATCTTTTAAAAAATTTTCTTCTCTTTAAATAGATGAATCAGATATTATAAAGTAGCGTAAATACAAACTAATCCTACATAAAAAATACGGAAAAATGATTTGCATATAGACTGATCACCCTTAAATTAAAATATTAAAGAGTCTGGAGCCTGCAGAACTTAGTAGACATTGGAAGCACTGAATGATTTTTCAAGGCTAAGAAAATAGGTAAGGATAAAGTTTACCATATTTATTTATTAGGAAATTCGGTTTTTCTCAAAGTGTACTTAAGAGTATTTGGATGGCAATCTAAAGAACAATAGCGTGTAGCAAGCATTTTAGCAAAATACAACTAGAAATGTTTTAGTAGAAAAAACAGATCCAAATAAATTTTTAAAACTGGTAATCAGTAATTTATAACTGTGTGGTGTAAGGACAAATGATAGTTAAGGAGATAATAAAAACTCACAAAATTAAAATATAATATAGAGCTAATATTTAAATATTACATATACGATCCAGAAAACGTTTTGTTACTGTTGCATTGGTTGTGGAAGTTCATTTCTACTGAGTCTTTTCATAAAGAACTTGTCTAAACGTTTTTTGATCATCATCTATATATTAATACGCTCGTCTGTGTTTTGTTACGGAAGTGACGTGTGCGCGCATACGTATTTAGATAGTATTTATCATTATCATGATAAACAAAACATGAGTTATTATTATCATAGACTAGCAGGGATTCGCAAGACATTTGTGGTCATATTAGTGTCTTTACTACAACAGTACTTCTTTAAATACATAATTTCTAGAATAATACAAAAGAATTATAATCGCAGACATCGAAATCTTATACTATAATTCTGCTGCCGGTATGCCTTATAATCATGCACAGTAAGAATTTTACCCAGAAAAACAGTGCAAGCGCCTGCCTGCGCCAGAGAGCTGGAAAGCTCAACGAACAAGTCACTACAACTACTCTATGAATATAGGAATAACAAAAAAGTGGATGTAAATATTCTTTATTAACCATTTAGTACAATAACGTTAAACGCTTGAAGTTTTCGAAAAGGCCTGACGTTAGGTCCTAGAATAACATTATAAGTTTATTTATAGATAGTATTAACTACAGTAAAGCTTAACCTTAACTAAGCTAGTGTAAAAACGTACACGGTACAGTATTAATTTATCTCTTTATCAAACGTAGGCCTAACATTAGTTAAGCTTTTATAAAGTACGAGTTAAATACAAGTGGACTTTTTTTATGTCTGTGACTACATTTCGTTTGTGTTATTCTATAAGTCTTGTATTTAAAGAAATATTGTTGCAATAAAGATAATAATTTGACAGCAGACCTTTCGTGGGTCACTGCTAGTTTATAATAAAAGCAATAACATGTTTTATTAACACGTATTCCGAAACATATATATTCGGTTTCGCTTAAGAGCATACTGGTGGGAAGGGTGTTGTTTCGATTCACTCTTTTAGTTATTGAGCCGAAACGTTGTCCTTCTGCCCTTCTATCTGAATGTTGTTATTTGAAACCCCACTTTAACCATTCATTTTTCTTCCTATGTCTTTCATAATACTTTTGTTCAGCGTTTATGAATTGGTAAAAATAACTGCCACTAGACATCAATTGAAACACTTCACAGTTGAAGTTTTAAGATAATTCCATCTTATATATATTGCGAACCGTGGTGTCTGTATCACGTTTGAAAAGCTGCGCACCCAGGCAAAGATCAACATTCACTTTTGAAATGACAGGAGAACAGGCATAAATAATATTGATGTCAAATTTTATTTTTGCAAGAAGGATATTCTACACTAAGTTGTTAGGAATTAATCACACTATCATTCGCATTTCAAAATATGATGTGAGAATACAAATGTAGATTTAGTGTGTGTTATTTTTGAACGGCTCTTAGTATGACTGAAACGCTCAACAGTTACTTTTCGCGTTGGTCGGTGTAAGTAGCTCAGAGCTTTGGCTTTGAGTGAAACCAAGAGTGCGACACAATTAACCTTTTTAAAGCCCATCAAATAATTTCATTTGATAGATTAACTTAAACTTTTCCAGTTACTGGGGACGGATACTTTTGCTTGTAAACTGATGTTTGGAAATCTATGAGCAAAATTTAAAGTAAAGTTATCATTAATATACATTTATAAAAATTAAAAACATGCTTTAGCTTATTTAGTACAATTGTTTGCTTGTTGTTAAGCAAGAGGTACATAATGGGCTATCTGCACTGTACCTACCGCCGGTATCGAAACTAGGTTTTTAGCGTTATAAGATCTAAGACTTACCGCTGAGACACCACATAATGAAGAACACTTGTTATTTAGAAAAATACGACATTTTCAGCTATATAAGGTAGATTTATTTCCAAAGTTTCGACTTTGGGACTTAGTCAGGGTAGGATTCATCCTATCAAAAGACATATTCGAATGGTTAATGGTTTAAAAATGCTGTAATGTACTGTAGCCATTATTCTGACAAAGGCGAAAAAACAAAAAGGTAAGTAATAAATTCAAGTTCTAGGTCATTAAAAAGGTCGTGTTTTTGTTTATTTGTTTAAGCACAAAACTACAATATAGGCTCAGGGAATCGAAACCCGGATCTTAACGTTGTAAAACCATAAAATTTCCGCAGGCCCACTGGAGGGTGTATTTTTGTAAGTACGTTTATAGCGCTAAAGGACACAGTTTAAGGTAGAATCTAAAATGATTAAATACGTTTAACAAGAGTAAAATCACTGGAGGGTGTATTTTTGTAAGTACGTTTATAGCGCTAAAGGACACAGTTTAAGGTAGAATCTAAAATGATTAAATATGTTTAACAAGAGTAAAATCAACCAACTTTTTTAATTTTCTGTTACTAGTCATTCAATCGTTCAGATGTTCTTTAATCATTTCACTTAGAAATCTTAAAAATTTTATTTTGAGAACAACATCTGTTACTAGATAGAAGTGCTACACAAGTATGTCAGCAAGATCTATCCCAGGCTGTAAATTACCAAAAAAAAAACACTTATCGACCGTTTGGATTATTTGACTTGTATATTACAACTAATTATTAGAACATATTATATGTATGATTTATTCTTGTCAACTACACTATAATCCAGGTCTCCAATAACTATTATTGCATATACATTGTGGTTTTTAATATATTGAAAATGTCGTCCTCTATTTGATTAATAACTTAAATTGACTTAGAGTATTTAGATTGTGACATTTTAATTAATTATATTATAAATTAGTCGGAAATTGCCATGCAGTTCCACCTATTGAATCTTTCAATTTACCAGTAAGTTTCATATTTTGTGAAATATTTTGTCTGTGGTATGTCTGCGGATTTACAATGCTAGAAACTGAGTTTCGATACCCGTTGTTGGCAAAGCACAAATAGCACATTGTATAGCTTTGAACCTAACAAACCGTTTTTTAAAATATATAATTATATATAATTGTTGTAGAACTGATTCATATGAAGTGAAAATAGATGGTAAGACATTCCAAACTCCTCTACCACTTTTCTCAAATTCAGTTTGAATATGATTGGAAACATTATGCATTGCATTATCAGGTGGAGCAAGAAAAACCTGTCCTCTGTTGCCATGTTTCAAACGTTGCAATTTAAGTTCTTGTTTCTCTGTTTCGTTTTTTTTTCGAATATTCAACCAAAGCTACACAAGAGCGATCCCTAATTTTGAGCTGATAGACTAGAAGAAAGGCAGATAATCAACAATACCTATCCCAGCTCTCGGGCTACTCTTATCGAATAGTGGGAATTAGTTTTACCTTTATTACGTGCCTACGGCCCCAAAGTGGGGAGCGCGATTTGTTTTTGTTGTAACGAGACGCAAACCACGGGCCTTTATATTCACAGTAAAACATATTAATTATTGGGCCGTGCCCGGTCCTTGTTTGTGGATGATTTGTGCGAGTAAAAGAGTAGCCCAAGAATTGGCGGTGGATGGTGATGACTAGCTGCCTTCCCCCTAGTCTTTAACTGCTAAATTAAGGACGGCTAACGCAGATAACCCTCGTGTAGCTTTGCACGAAATTCAAAACAAACAAATGGTGTATTTAAGTGTTTTACACTCACACAAAAGAAACCT
>NW_013666064.1:412127-421412 GCF_000517525.1 Limulus polyphemus | reverse complement strand
TGTAGCATTCCGCCACAATTTTATTCTTCGTATTGTTAGCCGATACTAGGCAGCTGGTACATAATTGAATAGAGTTGTTTAAAAATTTGTTTAACAACAAGTAAAATCTTGGAATGGTCTATTCTTACACTGGGGTGTGTCTGTGAGCCAGAGTAGTTTCTTCAAATATCTATAGAATGATAGGTTTCTTTTTTGTGAGTGTAAAGCACTTAAATACACCATTTCGAATTTCGATACCTTACTACCATCAAACTTGGTTTGGTTTGAAGTTTCTTTGGTGGTAGTGTCCAGGGTCACTGATGAGAAGTGGAATTCTCCGAAACTAGTCTGGCTCACAGACACACCCCCAGTGAAAGAATAGACCATTCCAAACTTTTACTTGTTGTTAAACAAATGTTTAAACAACTCTATTCAAACGAAGATATTATCATTTAGATCAACTTAAATGTTTTTAAACAAAAATCCTTTGATAAATCAACGACCCATAGGTATGGTTTTTACCACAGTCCATTAGCCCACGTAACAACAATATATCCATTAAGATCGTTTTATTTCACATTTCTGCCCCATACGTAAAATTCTGGTCTTCACATCTTTGAAGATCAAAATAATAATTCTGAATCAATATATCGAAGCTACTGTATATTTCTGTAACAACAGAAAAGACTCAATTTACAATATAAATATACATGTTTATTTTTGTTGTTTTTTTCAGTTGAGAGTTTACACCAACATCAAGAAAAAATGGTTACCTAATATTTTTGTTAGAATATTAGTGTTATAGTTCATGTTATTTGTTATTTTATGATGTAATTGATATATAGCTTATGAAATGTTTCAATAAACTAGCAAGCATTTCTTCTTATTGCAAAGCTAAACTTCAATAATACCTCTATTGCAAGTATAGAAGAACGTTTATAATGCGTTATAATTTGTAAAAACTATCCTTTCACAGTCTGATTTTTAGCGTAAAGTTACAATAAAATGTGAATCACGAGGAAACTTTGGAATTCTTTAAAGAAACTTTACAAACAATAATTTTATTTCCTTTGAAGCTCCTGAATACCAATTTTCATGTACACTACGTTAGTATCATCTTTCAAGGCTGATTGCTAAAAACAACAAAAAATATGCGAAATGATAAACAGAAATATCATTAGAAGATCCTGTAATGTATTTCTTCTGTTGAATGATATAACAATATATCATCTTTCTTTATAGTTTACTGGAGAGAAAGAAAACGACCTTAATACTAACGCTTCAATATCTACAGTCAGCTGACTACTAAAATTTTCAAAAACCATATCATTATTCATGTGTTCTGCAAACAATTGCCCAAGTACTACCGTAGTACCGACTCTTTGATATTAGTCCAAACTCATCCACGAAAAAAAGGTCTACCTTTTAAAAATTAGATGACGAACGTTTCAAAACCCACATAAGTTTATTGGTGTGTTCAATAAAATAAGAATGAAAATACAACTCCATTTTGTTATAACATAAAACTGCCATTTTTTTTGTTGAAAAGATAAAGAGTGATCAATCTTCCAAAAAGACAGCTTTATTAAAGACAATTTGTTGTCTTGATAGAACATGAGGATGGGTCAGTGTTTGAGTTCATGCTTTCACAAACACTGGTCTGATGTGTACAAATGAACAAGAAACATAACGAATTCAGTCAAAATATAACAAATATATTGATTTTTGCATCAATTTCTTTGAAAGCTACAATCAGGCCAAAAACGTTTGGTATAAAACCCATAACCGATTTTTATATAAAAATTCAATAGCTGACAAACGGAAAATTGATAAATCAATTATGGTTTATTCGATCATGATGTTTTCTATTTACGATTTGTGGAGTCAGATGTTTCAAGCATTACTCATTAGTTTTCGATTTTCTTCTAAATGAGTAAATTACAAGATGTTTACTGAAATAGAAAGAGTTTATTATTGCCTTCTCATTGGGTGGTACCTGTCTTTGAGACTGCTCTGTGGAAATCTTAAATGTCATTAGGTACTGTTGCTGCAGCCCCCCCCCCAGTAGCACAGCGGCGTGTCTGTGGACCTACGACGCTAGAAACCGAGTTTCGATACCCGTGGTGGGCAGAGCACAGATAGTCTAATTGCGTAGCTTTGTGCTTAACTCCAAACAACAACAATAACAACTGTTGCTGCACTAAAAATAAAAGTGCTTCGGTTTTCAAAAAAGCAATGTCAAATATTATCTTTTTTGTACGTTCGATGTACTTATTATAATAATGAGCTGTATTTTTGTCTAGAATCAAACTAGTTTCGGCTGGTCTCGAAGGTACTAAGAAAAATTTTATTGGGCATATATATATGATCTGTAACTTAATAAAACGTATATTAAAGTTAATATGAAGAGCCTTGATAATACGGTCACCGTACATGAAAATCATATAGCAACATATAAGTGTGAGAAAATATACACCTGAGATCTGTTTTGCAGTTTTTATTCTAGTGTTAAAGACGAAACTCTCGAAAGTATTTTTGACTTTTATTATTATACCAGCTGGAGTACCCATCCATTAGACGGTGAAATAAAAACTCGTTTGTAACAAAGGATAGGAAATTGTGTTTCTATTTTTTTTCCTAATATAATAAACATTAAAAAACGCAATAAAAATACTCAAAGGTACCAATACTGAAAAGAAAGACATACTGTTTTTAAGAGTTCTATCAATATGAAATTAGATGGGGTTCAACCCCACTTATGTCATCCTATGTCACTGGGCAAAATTTGCTGCTGATTGATTAAGAATTGTAGAAACGTACAAGGAACAGATATATATATATATACACACACACAAACACATACTAACGTTTTTTTATGTAGATAAGATTTATTTGGTAAACACGTGCATAATGGTGCATAGCTCGCAATTTCTGAATTGATAAAAAAAAGTAAAGGTACTAATGTATTGCTGGTCTAATAATTCATTACATTAAGCCTAAAAGTTTAAGCTAATACAAGAATTTCAGACAAATCAACTTAGTGTTTGATATTTTCAACCTGAACGACAATTTATGCAATACAAAAATTAAACGATCAGGTAAGAGTTCCCAAAGTTGAGGCATAAATGTCCCTTTTTAATTTTTTTTGTATTATTTAATATCAGCGTCAATAAACAGTTAAATCTAGTTTAATTCCAATCTGAATATTATTAATGTACTTGCCGAAATGATAGCTGAACCAAAAATAGGGAAAATTATAATTTGCACAGAATTAACAATATATACTGCGCACATGGGGAAAAAAAGGGTCTTATAGACGACGACTGTTGGATTAATTCCAAATTGTTAACATCCAGTTTGATGTTAAGGGAAGAAAAAGAAAGGACTTGTTAGATTCTATAGACCATGTTGATAATTTTATAATTCTTTTTAAGAGCAGTTATTAAATTTTTTATGCCCACACTTTGGAATGTGTAAGTATAATATACTAACTTCTTCTTTTACAGAACTACAAACTTGATAATTTACTTTTCAAAATAAATTTTGATTATTGAAACTAGCCATTTAAAGGAAAACGTATCATTGAATGGTATTCAGTTCTCGATTGTGATTAATAGAAACAATAACTAGAAAATACGTGAACTTTTTGTATTAACCAAAAGTTGTTTACCTCCAAAAAACCATCAACGTAGGAACCAGCACAGAAATAGTTGGTTGCCCTATCATCTTTAGTCACTTGATGTTGTTGCTCTCATCAGGTATACGTTAAGAATATCATTATCTTCTTCTTCTCACAACAATCCTCGTTTTTTACAACTAAATACAAGCTAAAAAATTCACAATAATCCTCGCTTGTTTGTACGGTTTTACATGCTACAAAACTGGCAAAAATTCTTACTTGTTTGTACGTTTTTACAAGTTACAATATTGACAAAAATCCTTACTTTCTGCGCGTTTTTTACAAGCTACTTGTTATTCATTTTTATTGTCATGTGAATGACACATGATTTATACTGTTACGGTAACGAAAACAATGGCTATTTAGAGAGGCATGGCCGCTACTATGATTCAAAATTTATCTTCAGGGGCTTTTTTTTTGGTTTCTTGCTGAGGACATTTTATAGATTTAAACGAAGAACTACATACGAAGCACTATAATGACGTCTACAGACTGCCCGTTTAATCTTCTAAATGTTTTAAAACTGGTTTGTTAAGAATAACAAGAATTAATCGTTTGCTTTGTAATATACGTATTATATGACGAGCTTTCTAGTTGACCAATAACGTACACGTGTATTCAGCTTCTTTAAAAATATCTCTGTAGATAATCAATTCATGAAGAACACAGTTACTATCGTCTTTCCATATATTTACAATATTCGTTCACACATGCACGTAATCATGCGTTATAACACAACGCGACCTCTCTGCAGTATGTAAACCTCGTAAAATACGTTATTTTCTAACATTTTACTTCCTTCGACTGCAGCGCCGTAGGTGATCAACATAGGTTAGTGTTTTCCATTATTATCATATTTTACCAATAGAAAACAACTGTACATATGTGTAGTGAAAAGCCTGTTAAACATTTTAAGAGACATGCGCGCATTACGTATCTGTAAGCATATCGCATTTCTGTCAGTGAAATTGGTAAATGTATTAAGACTGATTGTATTTTTATTCGTCAGAAGTTAATGATTCTGGTTGAGGTAAAATACGTGATTACATATTGGTTGGTTTAACAAGGGCGTTTTATAAATGAACAATATTAAAATAATTAATAATTTTTGACGTTATACACAATATATAAAAACAAGTGGTAAATTTAAACAGTTTGCATTAAAAATAAACTTTGTCTTTCTATTATAATTTCACTTTGTAAAACTTCAAGGTTTGATCATTATTAAGTAGAATATTCTGTTGTTAAAAGTTTTAATTGACTTCAAGTGAGCATGGTTCAACAAACGTAAAGTAGTAATATTTAATCCAACTTTATTTTATTCGTTTAAAATATACTTTAAATTAGTATGTATCTAATGGAAAGATATGTCCTTCAGTCATTCGTTTTGAGGTCACGAAACTTTCATTTAGGGTAAAGAAAACAGCTATTACCTTCTTACGTATAAACCTTTACTTACTGGGATTCTATCTCCCTCACACCCCTCAGTTGCTCAGCGGCGAGTCTGAAGGTTCATACCGCATAAAGCCGGATATTGATACCCATGGTGGGCACAACATAGATAGCCCATTTTGTAGCTTTGCGCTTAACAACAAATAAGCAAGCAAACTCCCCCTCACCCTATTGGGTAAGAAATATTTTCTAGCGACTAGAAACTAACACCCAATAGAAACACAATTTAAAATTTGAAAGCATCCCATAGCTCTGATTTAAAAACTATATAATAGTTTGTAATAATTATGTTACAAGTATTCAAACGAGAGTCATATAGTTAAAAATTCACAGAATATTTTTTTCTTATAAAGCGGACGATCAAGGATGCTGTCTTTTTTATATTTGTGTTAAAGATCCTTAATATAAGCAACGATATAATATTTTATAAGTGATTCATTCCATTTGATTTAGAAATATCTGTGTACAGCATTATCCCACTTATGCCATAGAAAGCAGTAGCTTTAAAGATTTGTTCGACGAAGTTTTCAGTATTTCTTTGTCCATCTAAAGCATGATAAGTTTATCACAGTTTGAAATACAGTGGTGGTGTTAGCTGGTTGTTCAGTTTCGGTTTTCGGTTTCGAATTAGGAGCGCTTCCTTATTCCTTAATGTCCATTCGTCTGTTGCCGAGTCTATTATTTTGAAGTGTTCGGTTTTCGGCTTCTTGCTACAGTCTTTGGTTAGATGACTGTAAATTCCAGAGTTGTTGGAAGGGCTGTTTTGCACATGCTCCTTAACTGTGGTAGCTAGGATCGTTGAATATTAATATTAGGATGTTTAATAGTTTGTAACACACGCAAAAAAAAAAAACAACAACAAACAGAAACAACTATTTTGCGCATGGTAGGAGATTATTTACAGCAATATTCAGTACCTTCAGAGTCAGAATAGGGAATGTGTTGTACACAATATTTCACACGAAGACATTGGTTGATTTTACATAATTATGTAAGAATTTTTCCAATTTATTTCAAAGTGCGAAATATTTATCATTAATACTAGGGCCCGGCATGGCCAGGTGGTTAGGGCGCTCGACTCGCAATCTAAGGGGCGCGGGTTCGAATCCCCGTCACACCAAACATGCTCGCCCTTTCAACCGTGGGGGCGTTATAATGTTACGGTCAATTCCACTATTTGTTGGTAAAAGAGTAGCCCAAGAGTTGGCGGTGGGTGATAATGACTAGCTGCCTTCTCTCTAGTCTTACACTGCTAAATTAGGGACGGCTAACGAAATTTAAACATTACAACTATTATCTTATAGCCTCCCAGTTTGCCTATGTTGAATTATTTTTCCTACATCGATCACCCTAACAGGACATATATATATATATATGTAACTGGTGCTTATCAATGTTTTTACTTAGAAAACACGCAACCTTCAAAGGCAGGAATGATTATCGGAAATTTGTTTAACAAATTCATAGCGCATTTAAGCTACTCCTTTTATCTTTTTTATTTTAGAAAATATTTGACACTTACACAATAAGTACTATGAAAAGAATTACTCATCTATCGAACTATATCTCAAAAATAGAAAATTTTGGTCTAATACACAACAAAACCTCATTCTTTTAATAAGACAAAAAAATTTTAACAATAGATACTAAAGGTGCTATATGGTAATTTTACATATTCTGACTTACTACTAACATGTTTCTGAAAATATATTATTATTTAGGGAAATAATAGGCTTTCATCCCGTTAAAATTTTCAGAAAAGCTAAAGAACATTCAAAATACTGTTTTTCAGAACAGCATGCTTATCTCCGCCTAAACATTTTATCAAAGTTAATACTTGTACCATGAGAACAGAAACAAGTAAGTTAACTGTGTTATTCAGTTCTTTAGGCATTGTACATATCTTCTGTTATGACATTAAAAGTATCAATCCCAGTAGAGTTGAACACTTTAAGCTCTTATTAGTTATTAGTTTATAATATTGAAGTTGTGGTGTCTACAATCTAGATAAACAAAAATGAAAAGTAGTTACAGAAGAACAAAGTTATGTTAACTATATACAGCAATGATACATTTCTTTAGCATTTACAGCTTTTCCGAAGCTTTTCTTTTTAAAATGTACCCACTTAATTGTTGACCATATGTCAAGTTTTTTTGACTTGTTGATAGAATAATCGATTTATTTGGACATAACGTTTCGTCTCTAAGAACATTCGAAGAACCAGACGAAACGTTGTATTCAAATAAATCTACTATCCCCATCAATAAGTGTTTCAAATACTTTATACATTTGCAATAATGTTTTTAAACCAATTCACCAGAATGAAATCAATCTTATTATTGAGATTATAGAATTAAGCAATAAGTGGTCCATATGTGCTCATTAATATTAATTTTATTTAGTTTAGCTGAGAGCATGGATTTTTTCTTTCATATGTAAAAAATTTTGGCGAATTTATCATGCGAAACTACTATGTCTAAAAACTTAAGTTTTTCATAAACCATGGTTCTTCATATTCGTGTCTTAATTCAACTCATTTGCTAGTTTGTAGTTCTGTTGGCTATTCGTAAACGCTCTCTCTCTCTCTAGTTTTATGTCTGTAAGTTTCATTGTTTTGAAACTAGACATTTTTTTCTTCTATTCCTAGAACTTTTTTTTCCTCACTGATCTGATAAGGAGTCTGACTATAGTTTCAATCGATAAATTATAACTTTAATTTGTGTAAAACAAATACAATGACACGCCCTATTATATTATATAATTAAATTTTTTCTATTAAGCCAAAACATTTAATTCCAGACATTCTTTCTCTCTTGATAACAGTTTTCAGCTAGTAATTCAGGGATGTATTAAACACTGATAGCTTCAACTTTAAAAGTTTAGTGACGACACGTTTTAATTAATATTTGACTGAGAGTTTTTTTTCTATAGCTTGAGATACATTTAAATTGTCTTCTCTGAGACTGACAAGTCAAAACAACGAGTTTTTAGATAAACATATGTTAGTTTCTCAGGTGCTAAGAATAATAATTACTTGTATTTAGCGCAGAAGACAAATAGAATCAAATAATTTTCTTTTTCCAAAGTGTAATCTAGTTTCAGCAACTCTGTCTTCTCTTACATTTAAGCAACCACTTGTCTTTTGTTCTATTTTCACAAAACTTATGACCCTCGGGTTCTGTCCCGCTAAAACCCAGCGTTCGATTCCCCGAGGTCGACAAAGCGCAGATAGCCCATTGTATAAGTTTGTGCTAATAAAGCAACAATAGCAACATTCTCGGGTTCTAGCCTTGTTTACTATGCAGGGTAATGTTTGAACTCAGCTGAAAACAAAATGAATAATCACAAAAAGTTGTATTTCTTTATTTCTTCATCTATTGACGACTAAAAAATATAATCATTTATTTTTGTAAATTGTAATTTTATTAATACATAGATCCTTATAGTTTGATTATTTTTCAAATTTACAAAAGAAACACACACACACACGCACGAGACATATTGGTTCTCTGCGCTATACCCATCGCAGATAACGAACCATAATTTTTAACACTGTAAGCCCACGAACTTACCACAATTTGTGTAAAAATAATATACCACCACATTCTAATGTAATTTGGTCATACAGTTTTATTCTGTCATTATTAAGCGAGAACCTTTAACGGCCGAATTATTAATATTAAACTTTGTCACATTGTTTATTTTAGTGTTCATTAAGGTTGTGTATTTAACTCTACATCAAACATCGCTAAAGACAGGACACTTTAAGAGCCTTGTAATTACTCTGGAAAGAAGAAAAAATCTAAGAAAACTAAAGTATATTTATAACCTAACATTTATAACCTGAGCCGTTTTTAGTGAAAACAGAAGGTCGTTTCTCACACATAATTGATTATTGACAATTTGCGATGTAACTGCTATCAACAAAATACAGTATTTTTTTGAATGTGTTCTTACTAAATGTTATCAGTATTTTATATTGTATTCAACTTTTTCAATACAAAAGCTACTTGAATTTTTAACAAATCCAACAAGCAGCAAACAAGAGCGTAAAATACTTTTTTGCCGTAGCATAGCGGCTCATATGGATGGCTCTGAGTTTTTTGTTGTTTTTTCAAGTACAAACCTTTTGTTCACAGGTCCGTCATCTCTTGACCGATTTGAGATCTAATTA
>NW_013666064.1:352303-411161 GCF_000517525.1 Limulus polyphemus | reverse complement strand
GTCCATGGAACTTGTCTCATTATACAGATTGTATATGTTGATGTTTCATATAACATGCATTACTCAATTTGACAGCTTCAAGTATATTTGTATTCAATCTTAATAATAACGATCTCATTTGTTACAAAATAAGCAAACATTTTAGCCAAGACTGTATGAAAAACATTTAATAATTTTAAACAAAAAAAATCACTGCATTTTGTCTATTGTGACTCATTAATGAACGAAAAGCATTAGATTCCATGTACAAAATATCTAGATATATAAACTACTGTTTCATGAAGTGCAAACTTTACGTCTCCCTAACACCTGTAAAGTAATAAAAGTTAGTGATATTGCTTGTCAGAACAAAAAGTAGTGATATATCATCTAAACGTTTGATATGTTCAAAAAGAGATAAGTTATAATAAATTGATCAGTCATACAAAAAACGTGATTTAAGAAAAAGAGCAAGGGTACGTAAAAATGATAAACCTGTAACGATGTAATATAAAATTAGGAAAGTTAAATAAACTAGAGGGCACTCAGTAGAGAGCATGCCTCTGCCACGCAGGGTTGATCATATTCGTCTCTTAAAAAATGTGTCTGTATGTCCGTCGTTATCAGCGGACACAGGCCATTTTTGGCAGGAAATTAGAAATAATATTCTGTATACGACCACCAAGTTTTACCCAAATCCGATCATTTTTGACGGAGTTATAGAGCAAAAATAGTGTGAAAAATCGGTTCCCATGTTAACAGATAAGGATTTATTTTACTTTCGTAACCTTTCTGTGACCTTTACCTTTGACGTTGACCCTCCAAAAACTAATCATAGTTCAAATATACCAACTTTCGTCCAAATCCATTCAGCCGATTTCGAGAAATCTTTCTGACACATACACATAATCTCCGTCCACCTTGGGCGGCGAAGGTAATAAAAAAGTTAGGATAATACTTGCACACACACACACACACCTTTATTGCAAGTGGAACAAGCAGCAAAATGAATATAAAAAGGGTGCCAGGTTTTCTCAAATTATTTCTTGTTTAATTTAATTCTGAACTTTCAAGTTACAGCTATACAGGGTTTGTCCTTTTTTGATAACTTTGCTTTTTTATATCACTTGCTTATGTGGCTAAAGCTTTTATTCTATTGCTACATGCTAGCTACACTAGAAAGTTATCGTTAAAATGCGCTATTTTGGTCGTGAATATTTCATTCGTCTTCATTGTTTCAACATTACTTCAAAAACCAAAGTTGCTAACAATATGATACAATCATAAGTATATAAAAATTATATAAATTATCCTCATCGAAATATTTGTTTAAAATAGAACTATTTTATATTGTAATATTATTATTATTTGATTGTTCAAATTATTTACACATGCTTAAGCTACTTGGTAATACGTTAAATATATTTTAAAATATATGTACAGAAAATAGGGAAGATCCGTCATTTTAATGTCGTTTTTTTTTGCTGGTTAGTATACTTTATCTTTCTGTAAATGTTTTTTTACTTGTTGGTATCTTATTAAACTAAAAATTTATGAAATGGTAGCATTAATCGTCTGATTCGACATCTTGCTCTTAACTGTTATATTAATAACTGTATTAGCTATTTCAATTAATGAAAATTATATAATTACAAGCAGGAGGATGAAATGGGATTATGTGATGTAAAGAAGGAAGGTTGGTTTAAGTGCTGGTTCAAATAATTTAAAAAAATTCAACGCTCAAACATTCGATAAGGTATTAGTAAAGTAGGAGTGAATTTTTATTTAAACACTATCTTCTTTTGTAATGAAAAATTGACTTTTATCATTAGTAAAGATTGCTGTTTTCAAAAAAGAAAGAAGAGAAAATTAAAATGTTTACAACTTTTAAAGGAAACTTTTAATTGTATTAATATTACCCGCAGATATTAATTAAACAAGTTGTTATTATCAGTTTACTTGCTTCAAACATCAACAATCTATGTAATATACATGAGATATATCACATATATAGTCATTTAGTACGTAAATCAACATGGTTCTTGAGGAGATAACGCGGTAACGCAACAGTCAACGTGTAGAACGATTTTTTGTATCGTGGGGCATCTTCGTTCACATGTCTAGAGTGGCTTAGTTTTCTAAGGTTTTCCTGAAATAATACAGTACAATCCATTGAAATATATTTTGCTTGTTAACTAAATTCATTGTATCATTACAGAGAGTCTGCATGTAACTGAAATTTGTCTTATTCTTCTCCGCTAAATTCCTTCATGTGGGGTCGAGGCGTCTCATAACCCTTCTCCATTAAAATTTATCGTTCACGATACTGAAGTAAGTCTACTTTACTACTTTCCTCTTTAATAGAATCCTTCTCTTTCTTCCTCGGTCTTTCTCTCTCTCCAATGCCTGCTTTTAATTATCTTCTCTGCTGCCCATTTCACCAAACTGTCCTCAACCAACCTTTCCACATGCCCATATCAGTCCAATCTTAATTCCTGCACCTTCTCGCGTGTGTTGCAAACCTCCACCTTCTGTCTAGTTTCTACTCTATATTTGTGATCTCTTGAATCCACATTTCTAATGCATCTCAACCACTCCAATCCTGCCACTTTCAATCTTTCCAGATGACACTCCTTCACTATCTGTACCAAATAGCAGGGTCAACCTCATCATGGTTTTATACAAAAGTTAATTGTCTATCAAATACCATATCTGTAATTCTCTATCACGCCCCCCCCCCACTTATAGTTTGTAACCTGGTTTGTATCTCTCTGTTCAGCTCCCGATTCCCTTCCTCCCAGGTACTTGAAACTCCTCCCTTGCTTGAACAGATTCTCTTCAACCTCGACGTTCAGCTCACCGACACTACCATCACTTCTGTTTTTAATCTGTTTATATTCATTACATGTCTGCTTTGCGTTTTGTTCCATCTACACATCATTTCCTCCAGCTCCTCCTCTGATTCCGCTCCTAATACTGTATTATTTAAGTCAGTTTCTTGTTTCTTTCCATTATATATATATATATATAAATATATAATTTCAGTGACGGGGGTTGGGGGATGCGCTGATCATAAAAGTTGTATAACCAACACGCCTTTGATGTGACCATATGTAAATTTTATCATCCGTATCCCGATGATAATTATTATCTTTGACACTTAAATCGCCTTTTCCATCCTCTTTTTGTAATAGCTATGATTTTTTTTTACCATAATGATCATTTCTTGAACAACAATGTTCTTAAAAATCATAAACACATGAATACTTTAAGAATAGGTGATCCCCAAATTTGCCAAAATATTTCCTTACAAACTAATACGCAGGTGTTGTTTCAGGAAAGGAAGCCAATGTTTTTTCTGTCTAGATTACTAACAATGTTCTTAGTGTGTCCTTTTCATTTTTGTCATATTACATGTATTCATACATTTCACTAATTTAACCAATATGTTATCATGATAATTCAGTGTAAAAATTTTTGCTCAAATTCTTTTTCATGCTACAAGTTGTTTTTTAGCGCAAAGCTATACTATGGGCTATCTGCCCTCTTGTCCACCGTGGGGAATTGACCCAAGTTTTGGCGTTGTAAGTCCGGAATTTCTGTTGGTCCACTATAAAAACCGGAATTCGGCATTTGTTTGGTTGGGAAGGGAGTTAATGGCTGAATGATGAAAAAAATACACGAGTAAAGACGTTTTATTGGTTTAGAAAATGAGAATAACTTTAATCGTAATTTTATTTTCTAAAATAAATAATGATTAAAAACTTATTTTTTTATTTCATTTCAAATCGTTCGTGACCCATAGCTGCAAAAAACACGCTTCACACTTTTGGGCCATGATGCGTGATACGAAAGACGGTTAAATCCCACTATTCGATCAAACAAGAGTAGCCCAAAGGTTAACAGTGGGTGCTGTTGACCAGCTGCCTTTTCTCTAGTCTAGCCCCCAGTGGCACAGCGGAATGTCTGCGGACTTACATCGCTAGAAACCGGGTTTCGATACCCATAGTGGGCAGAGCACAGATAGCCCATTGTGTAGCTTTGTGCTTAATTCCAAACAAACAATTCTCTAGTCTATCAGTTCAAAATTAAGGGTAGCTTTCCTTGTATAGCTTTTTGCGAAATTCTGAAGCAAACATAGATACAAACATTTCAAAGTATTTATTTTTATATTCTATACTTATGTTATATGTCACGTAAATCACAAAATATTCAATTCAAAACCGTAATACCTTTAAAGTTCACTTAGCAATATTTATTGCAACTTTGCTTGTATTATCAAAAACTGAAGTATTCTTATCACTTCTGGTCGTTTGTCGTATTTTCAGATTCAGTGCAGTGAGTGCACGAAGGCTACTACTTTTCAAATTTCTAGGGTAATTAATTTACAGTTAGCTTTGTTTTTTTTGTGTGTGGCAATCTTGTGAATGAATGGGGGTTAATCTTTACAACTGTGTTTTATCTTCTTAGTTACCAGTGCATGTATAATTCACGTGGAAGTCAAACTAAAGATTTAGCAGTTATATATCTTCATGAAACTCCACGAATACCTGCTTATAATTTACCTTGTAATAAACAAACGTTCCATAGCTATATCTTACGTCTGTTGTTATACTTTCTAAGTTGTACATTTCAGTGGACATACGTTTTTGACCGAATTTGAAAGAACAACAATTCCTAAGTAGACAGACAAAACCATCGAATTTTTTTATTGCTGTAACAGGGTGACAAATGTTGGTTAACTAATAGTCATCAAAGGTGTCGTGATAGATTTCTAATAAGCTTTGCCACTATATGCAGTGTTGGTCCAAAATTGATTTCTATTAAGATTATTACACTTGTATAATTCCAATCATTTCACGATATCGCAGTGCTTTTCTTCGAGGCTCAATGCTCAGCATCAGATCTTATTATAACTTTTCAACTACAGTAACTACTTTAACATAATGTAGAAAACAGGGTGAAATGTCAAAGTTAAACCTTAGATGCTTTAACACTTCATTGTTAATTATTCCAATACACGAACAAAGTATAGTTAAAATACTGTTAAAGAACGCATTTTATTCTAAACAAGTATTGAACCAACTGGGAAAAGAAGTAATAAAAGTTATTAGCGTCTAAGGTTGATCACTAAATGGACATTTATAAAAATGAACACGCGTACTGAAAACATATACAAGGAAGAACAGAGTATATTATGTTATTTGACCAAGGGAAGGTTGCTGTACAATATGATCAAGAATTCTGTATTGGATAACCACTATTTCACATCTTGTGATCAAGAATTCTGTATTGGATAGCCACTATTTCACATCTTGTGATCAAGAATTCTGTATTGGATAACCACTATTCTACATCTTGTGATCAAGAAATCTGTATTGGATAGCCACTATTCTACATCTTGTGATCAAGAAATCTGTATTGGATAGCCACTATTTCACATCTTGTGATCAAGAATTCTGTATTGGATAGCCGCTATTTGACATCTTGTGATCAAGAATTCTGTATTGGATAACCACCATTTCACATCTTGTGATCAAGAATTCTGTATTGAATAACCACTATTTCACATCTTGTGATCAAGAATTCTGTATTGGATAACCACTATTCTACATCTTGTGACCGAGAATTCAGTATTAGATAACCACTATTCTACATTTTGAAACGGTTATTAAGAATATGGTGGATATATTTTTATAGTAAGAGTTGATTATACTGGCAAGCGGTTTAGAAAACTATTTTACTCTTCTGAAGAAAGTAAGCTTAGTCTTTTGTGGATTTTAACATTCAAATGATTATTTTTACCCAGTGTACTAGCCAGGGATCTCTTTATCATATACATAAATACTTCATGAACATAGAGGAGTTGATATACTGTGTTTAAAGACAAAGACGGTCACTTTAAATGATTCTCATACGAAGTTGGTGTGTAGAATAAGCTGATGAGTTTTTACGAACTGGTTCTTCAAAAATACCCTCTGCTTATCAAGAGGAAAAGTCAGGATAATAGGAAAGTCTGACAAAATGATAACTATTGGACGTTGTTTAAGTTTATATTTTCAAAAATTTTGTGGATACTTCTGTATATTAGATTATTAGATAAGTATTTTTTTCTTCTCAAAATTGTTTTATGACGGTATGTTTTCACGGTGCAGGGACTTATAGGGAGCATAGAATTTACAAGTTTTGTCTGACAGTCAAATGTCAAGATTACATTTGTTTCTAATAGAACGAATTTGTTATAGGGAGTGAACAAACCAATTTTAATATTTTGATGGTGGACAGAGGTAAAAATGTAGTTCAGATCAGCTACGTCAGTAATGTCTAAAGGAAGGTAAGGAAAAGTTGTTTGGGTTCACAGATGATATTAAAAAACGAGTGTCGGGGATTTACGTAGTAAAAAACCCCACTAGAAACGTGATTTATAGAACAGAATAAAACAAAAGTATATGTTGATCAGGCGAACTGGCTGACAAAATAAGAGCGTTAGTACTAGCTGACAATGCCATCCATCTTGTCAAAATCTGGTTGTTGTTGGAAAAGAAAAAGATGTGTATGTCACGTCAAGCTCAACTAGAAGTTTAAAATCTCGTCATCTTATAGCTATTAAATAGAATAAAAAGACAAGTGGTAATATCTTCTTGAACGGGAAGGTTATGGAAAAAGAAGTGATATCAAAATTATCCATGAAGCAATTAGAGTGAAATCAAATGAATCACTGACGGTAAATTCGTTGGATAAGATACATTTAAACAGCCAAACAAGAAATATTGCTAGGTTTCGGATAGTTTTGAGAGGCCATAGGATATTCCAGTTCCAAAGCCACATAAATACATTTATTGACAGTTAGTTAGAGACAAAGTATCTCCATTTTTAATTCCCTTAGGATACGCCGGATTTCTTGCTCTTGCTGAATTTTGACAGGTAATCAATGCTAAAAAGATTGAGCTTAGTCGGATCATGATCATCTCTTTAATCTTTTCTATTCTAATCCATTTATAAATGCTATTTAATGATTATAGTTTTAGCAGTTCCACTGTCATGCTTTGTCATACTTTCTCGAGTGAAAAAGAAATGTATATTTTGCTGGTTTTTGTCATTATAAATCTTATGATTTATGAGTCTCATACTACGATGAACTTCCACGTGTCGCCGATCAGCTGTCTAATGATTAAACTGATATAACTTCAATTAAGATCGTTTTGATTTTGAAATGCAAGTCATGGTGACGAAGTTATTATTATTTTTTTTTCAATTTTCGAAGTAAATTTGAGTCCCTTCTCCGGCCATGACAGACATGAACATGCTGACCTTTGGTAGTTAGAAAGAACAAAATGTTGTCATATTAGTTGAGAAAGATTAATTTAAATCATCTTCTCTACAATAAGTCGATGTTTGGAAAGATCGAAACTAGTTATTTTTATTTTATAAAGTTTTTGATTGAGCATTCAGTCCAGAAATGTAATAAAAAAGAAAAAGTAAGTAACCGATGGATTTGTGATAAGAATCCAGATTCTAATTAGCTGTTTATTCAACCATGTTATGTATTATAATGTCAGCTTTATCTCTTACCTAAACTTAATGGCTCTTTTAAGAAAGTATTTTAATGTAAATGTTTTTTATTAGAAAAATAAAACATATTTATAAAGGTACCTTCTGCAACACATAAAACAGTTTTTCAACTGTTTCACTTTCTAAAAGTTCAAAAGTTATAGCTAAAGCAGTAGAAAGAAATAACTCTCAAAAAGGCTATCAACTATTTGTATCAGTTAAACCTAAAATATGTTTTGTTTTTCAGCCACCTTAGAAAGATTTTAACATTACGTTGAATAGCAGTATGCCATCTACCAATAGGTTAAAAGAATATTGAGGTACTTCCATAACTACATACAGTATTTATAAAAATAGATATATATATCCAAATATGTAATACACAATGTCTATGTATTTAATTATTGTAGTTTGTAATTACACCACGACTGGCTATTTTAACACAGCATAATGTACAGTTATTATAAATTTGATATGTTTTTTTTTTTCAACCTGAACGACATCTTATGCGACACACGGGTTAAGAGGCTTCGTCACAGATCCCAAGGTTCAGGCATAACCTTCCCTAAATTAGAAATACCACTCAGAGGGAGGTCAACCAGTCAGCAGTACTCGCTACCTACAAGGTTACTCTTAACCGACTAGTGGGATCGACTGTCATTTTTATAACTTGTCTAAGCAGCATATTGTGGACTAGAACGTTGGACCTTACGATCAGCAGTTTGGCACGCTAACCACTAGGTCATACACAGGCCATTTTAATATGAAACTGCGTTTACAGAAATTTTTTAGAACAAACAAAGTTTATGAATATGGAAGCATATAAATATCTTAATCGAAACCTATTAAATTCATCTCTTTACTTAGCTTTGAGTATTTTGATTTCTTCTGTTTTAATAGCGAAAGATTTAGAATTATGTGAATTTCTCCTGACTCTCAACTCAGTTTTAATTTGTTAGATTATCAAGTCTTGTTGTTTAATAAATAAGTTTTAATGTTGTTTGTTTAATAAGAAATTTTTGTTTGCTTCCAATAATATGACTCTCGTACATCTTCATGTCTGCATCTGCGATACGAGTTCTTATGGTGTTAATTTACGTTCTCAATTTAGAATGCTTAAAGGAATTCGAAAGCATGAAAATTCAATGTTACTACACAAACTCAAGAGATGATAAGAAGTACTTCTTTAAAAATTATTCAAAGGGAAAATTAAATATAAGGTTTTGTCTAAGATACAGAAGATTTCACATATTTTACTGTAGATCCTAAACGAAAAATTCCAAGTAATATTTCACAGCTGGAAATCATTTTAGCTAATGTACCTGATATCAGACTGTTTCAAATATTGAATTATATCCCAAATGCAGGATGAATCCGTGGATTTTTATTACGCGGACATATTTTTGAATATTTAATTATGGTTATTTAATATACATCATACGAATTCGGGATTATATACCTGCAGTGAACATAGCTTAACTACAACAAATATATATCATACATAGATTTTGGTATTCCAGCTTCACTGGTTTCGTTTAAAAGAATCTATAAAACAGAATAATAATGGTTAATCTTGTAGTTCGGTTTCTGGAATAAATACATTTTTGTCGATGCTTTTTTGTTTGTTTGTTTGGAATTAAGCATAAAGCTACACAATGGGCTATCTGTGCTTTGCCCACCACGGGTATCGAAACCCGGTTTCTAGCGTTGTAAGTCCCCAGACATACTGCTGTGCCACTGGGGGGGGGGAGGGGCTTGTCGATGCATAAGTAAAGTTTCTAGAAATAAAAATAACAGCAACAACAAGTGTTTAAGGCACGGTTACTCATACTATGATTAGACCTTCAGTTCTTTTAAAAAGATGACCATTATATATATATATACATGTAAATAGATGGTGTACCTGAGCCATAGATACTCATAATGGTTTTTAGTCACGTTCTTCGCAGGTCTAAGAACAATACAATTTAAGGAGAAGATCCAGAGTTTGCACCCACTTTTCATTAATTATGTCTTAGATATAATATTGTAAGAATATGGTATTTCCCTCGTCACGTACATTTGTGGATTAGAAGGAACACACAACATGTGTAACATATTTGTGCGTATTATACAATACATTGGTACATCTTTCGCTTACACCATTCTCATTCTTTAGTTACACAGAGCAACGAAAGTAATAGATTAACACTTTTAAAAACGGCTTCAAATTTCGAAGAAAAACACTTAGAAATAGTATTTTTATATATATATATCATAAGTCATATTTTAAGTAATTGCTGTAGGAAATAAACCTAGCATCAGACTTTAGGCAACAAACATTCATTACAAAAACAGCTAATCCTTTATATTTAGTTTACATTTAATGTACATAATGGAGTTTTTGTCATTAATCGAGTTATTTGTTGTCATTCCATGTCAATAAAAGCTTATACATGAATTGCTCAATTACCTTAAAATTTGATACCAGAATGATCTGCTAATAACCTATGGAAATAACTAGTCCAAATATAAAGTAGATAATGTTCGATTATGTTATACCACTTGGAAACTGAGAAGACAGACATTTTTTTACCAGTTTATAACTCTTTTAGTGTTTTGCTGAAATAAATATCAGCACATTTTTAAAAGTGAAAAGTTGAAGAACGTTTTATCATTATCATTGTCAAAAACCCTATATGGAGTTATATTCACGTGAAAAAAAATCTTATGGAGTTATATTCACGAGATAAACAAATAAAGAAGCATTACTAATGATGTGTTTGGTTTGTTCTGTGGAGTTGTATAACAAGTAATTCATCTTCGTTTGTGTGTTGTTAAGAGCAAGATTGCGCGATGGGATATCTGTGCTGTGCCCACTTCAGTGATCGAACCCCAAGTTTGATCGTCATAAGCCCACAAGCTTACCGCTGAGCCACTTGTGGGGGGAGGGGCTACCTTCTCGTGCAAAAGCATTGTATAAACCATTTGAAATAGTTGCACTAGATGGCGCGAGAGAGCAATGAGATTTTACTCAAGCCGTTAGACGAAGCTGAAATCAACAAACCTTGGAACATTAAAACTTTGAACCTGTAGGCTACCATAGAAAAACAATTAATAAAATATCTTATTCTTTACTGAATGGGGATTGTTCGAAACTATGAATAACGATTTTGATATATTTTTTTTCCTTGCTTAGAATACTAAAACAAAAGAGACAAAACGTGGTTCAAAGAACAGTTGCGCTTCACAGGTCAGAGATTACCAAGTCATTGGAACAATAACGGTGATACTTATCATCAAGTTACAAAGATTATGTCTTACATAATTCATCGTAGACTTCACGGTAATATTTGTAGGCTGGAGTGTAAATGTTTTAAATGAAGAATGATTGAACATGTATCTATATACGAACGTAGATTACTATTAAAGCGCAAGATCACAGAGAACTAAATATCATATACTCAACAAAGCTACTGGCATACATTGGCAAGGCGCGAAAAGTTGACACAAAGTGTTTTCAACCCACAATTAGATGTGGAAAATCGAAAGTATGAAAGCCTTTAGAACTGAACACGAAGTTAATAGTTGGAAATGGATAGTCACTCTTATCAATAAATATGTTCGCTTAATACAGGGATGAGCACGTTATCTTAAAACAATTTTGAATATGAAGACATGACGTTCAGTCGTCGCATACCTCTAGCAGCTGAAGGACAAAGACAAAATATACCGGTGAAGTTGTCGGATTGTTTGTTTTGAATTTCGCGCAGAGCTACACGAGGGCTATCTGCGATAGCCGTCCCTAATTTAGCAGTGTAAGACTAGAGGGAAGGCAGCTAGTCATCACCACCCACTCAGCAATAAGGCTGAGGGCTTATAACACTAAAACTCGGGTTTTGATACCAGCGGTGGCAGGTTGCAGAGCACAGATAGCCCCTTGTGCACCTTTGCATTATATATATAAAAAAAAACAGGTTCTGATATATGCCCTGTTACAGTTACTTTTTACCGGCTTTGGTTCTCTTTTTGATTTGTATACTTAAACTTGTTTTAGCATGGCATATTGCTAGTTTCTAACATGTTGAAATAACCAGAATTTCGCTAATGAATATTTACGTCCATCATTTCACTTGCATGTTCGAAAAAAAAACAACAACAACAAACTTATTTTGTTAATTGTTCTGTATTTATAGCTATTTTCAGTTGTAATTTATTACAATTTGTTTTACTACATTCCTTTTTAATAAATATTTTTGATAAATATGTTTTCCTTATATCACAGGGATTCGGAAAATAGCATTATCGATGAATCTTAACAGTATTAATAATTGTCATTAAATGTTGACTTGAAGTCAACATCTTGAGTACTTCATTTCGTAAGAGGGTGAGTTCAAAGAAGCAGTTTAAGCACGCTCTGAAGATATAAAAAGCATAGAAATACATAAATTAAGAATAATTCGTAGCGAAACTGAGGCCTACAAATACGTTTCTTAAATAGGACATTTCAGATGTGGGAATTCAAAAACAGTGTAACTATTATCATGAGAAGTAAATAATATTTAATATTTTTATACAATAATATCAAACTACTGTATTCGAAAATCCAAAACTCGTCCACTCTAAAAAATACTAATATTCAAAATAAAAAATAAATAGAATGCATTTACTAATTCCATAATATAGTCCGGAAAGTTATCCAGTTTCATTATTATGTTTAAAACTGTTCAGTTTCATATCTTGAAATAATACTTTCGAATTCACCAAATAATGTTTAGTTATTTATTTTCCAGCTCCGCAGGTAAACATTTACTGCTATTGTGAACTAAAAGTTAAATATTAAATGCATACTAACAAACTAAATCGAGAAAAAAAGCCAAATTGAAATAAATTTAAAAAACTTTTCGATTAGGAGAAACTTGAAACCATATTTTTTTTCCGTATTATATTTTTAGCATTACATTTATATACGTAAATATCGTTGTTAAACTGTTCAAAAGAGTGAATATGTAATTGAAAATCGGTACTTACTTTGTAATTTTAAACTTAAACATCTTAAAAGAAATAGTATGATATGATAGCTTTTCTTTTAGTACACTAATGTTCTAATTCCTTTGTTTGTTAGTTACACAAAATATTAGGACTAGTACCCGCCAATTCTTTGAGGACAGTATGCGATTTAATATTTTCTCCTAGAGGGCGCGCGTTCAAGGAGTCAGTTATGTAGTTGAAGCGTGGGCCGCGAGGTATGAAAGTACAGGTTGAAGAAATCGACAGGTGGCAGTTTGGCCAGTTCTTTTGCGACCAGGAAACCTCTTCTCAAACGATGAAACTTATTCATAGTTACAATAAACAAATTTGTTATTCTTTGTGATACAGCCTTGGCAATTGAGCTTCGTAACTGATTGTTGTCATGGCAATAACAATGACAACAGGGACCATTGAGATAGTTTTAAAAGGAGGCCGGCCTTGGGGTTTTCATCTTCGGGGTGGAATTGAAAACGGAGAGATTCTGACAGTGTCTCAGGTACATTATTTATTTTTGCTCTACTTTATCCTTTTTGGGTTAAGTTGTATAAACGATCTTTTTTTCTTTGTTTTAACGCTTTACATTGAAAAAAATATTGTTATCCCCATTTTTAAATACGAGATAAACTAGTAACAAACGTACAACTTTGTTATGTTAGAACATTGTTAATGAAAGATGCCTTTGTTTTCCAATCATATATGCTTGTATCATAAATGCTATTCTGAAGAAAACTGTGGAGTGAGTGAATTACTATTCCAACAGTTGTACTAACATATCCCCAGAAGTGGTACCTCAAAGAAGTAACGAAAAAATTTCAAGATGTTCAGTAATGAATGGAATATATTTATATATTTTTAAACGTATTCTAAACTGATCACTAATACTACTTACGTTGTTTTTATTCATAATTTCTACATAAAAATAAAATTAATCTGTGCTGGGAACTGATATCCATTACTTCCGAGGAATAAGGTCGCCTTAATAGCTGCTGCTATTGCTTGTTTTATAAGTAATTTGCATCCACTTGGTGCTACTGTTCATGTTTAATTACATCTATGCATTTTGCGTACTGTTTGTTTGTTATAAATACCAACATTTATAACTTTAGCAATGACAGAAAAAAAAACATCACCTAGCGAGGAAAGTAACATTACAATATACAGGTACATAATTATGGACAATGTTGTTGTTGTTGTTGTTTGTTATTACGCACAAAGCTACACAAAGGGCTCTCTGTGCTCTGCCCACCACGGGTATCAAAATCCGGTTTCTAGTGGTATAAGTCCGCAGACATGCCACAGTGGGGAAATTATGGACAATCCTGTGGTTTTAGCACCATGCGTCTAGTCTCTCGGTGGCACAGCGGTACATTTAAGGACTTATAACGCTGAAATACGGTGTTCGATTCCTTGCGGTGGACACGACAGATAGCCTAATGTGGCTTTGCTCTAAAACAAACAAACGTACATATATAAAACTAATAAAAATGTATTGTTCAATTTACTCCAAGTGGTAGCGTTTGGTTTGATCTCATGACCTCAATTTACAAACCAGAGATAGTTAAACTAAACCACGAGGCAAAATTAAGTTATTCTATTGAATCACTCAAAATTAACTGTCAAAACAACAGTCGTATGGACAAGGTTGCATGTATTATCATAAATGGGGCCGAACGTGTCTCAGTGGTTAGCATGAAAGGGTTCATGATTTGGGCCCGTTACCGTTGATACTCTAAAAGTGACGATTAAATCCCAGTATTCGGTCAGATAAAAATAGCTCAAGAGTTGGTGACGGGTGTTTTTTGTTATGTGTCTTCCTCTAGTTTATCAGTTCAAAATTAGGGACCACTATGCGCAGTTAGTCCTTCTTTTGCTTTGCCCGAAACTTCTAAAACAAACAAACGATCAGTTTATCATAAATATGACCACTTATTACCGGTGTGGATCTACAATGTGCATGAAAGAAGCTTCAAGACTTTATGCGGAGTTCAGCGACAATTATAGCTCTTTTGAAAGTTTATTCCTCAATAAAACCTTTCATTTCCAAACTCCTCACATAACATCAAGCATTCATCAATATTTTGAACAGATTTATCAAAACAAAATCATAACACTTTTAAAAGCTTGTGTCATTTGCTGGTCTATCATTTCCACACACTAAAATATTTAAAATTTCTTGTTTATGGAGGTTCATACTCAAATTGTTTGTCTGTCCTGGTGACACATCGAGAGCTAAGAAAATCTGCCAAATCCTGTACACCATTTGTTCTTTAGAAACGATTCATACGAAAATGTGTAGCGTCAAAGTATCATGCCTTACTTTGTGCAGAATTTCGTAGAAGTTTTAAACTACTACAGCTCCCCCATTGGCTCAACGGTCAGGCAGAAGACTTATAACGTTAAAAATATCCGGGTTTCGATAATCGTGGTGGGCACAGCACAGATAGCCTATTGTGTAGCTTTGTGCTTAATTACAAATAAACTAGTATAATTACAACGCTTGGAAATGCTTTCGATATGTACGTTTTATGGTGTAACAACGCTAGCAAGAAAATTAGATAAAGCGATGTACTGAGTGGTTCGTTAATTCAGAGAAGCGTGTGTCTGTTATAATATTCACTATATTGTGTAACAGCTCCACTAAATAAACGGTGTCTTCCCTCTATCAAATATTTTAATAAATAATGATAGTTCAGTCAAGATAACTGTTTTTAATTTTGTCTCAGGTTTCTTTTTATCTACACTTGGATATTTCAATTGCAATTCTAGTAATCCTTCTCTTTTTTGCAAATGAAACTGAACAAATGTAGCCAGAAACTGCACAATTACGATGTGTATAAGCTTAAAGAAATGCATAAAAAAAAACACCAATTAATTCGGCTTATAAAACAGTTTTGAAATCGGCTCAGTTATTGCCGTCACTTCATTGTTATACAATGTTAAACAGCTTTTTTAGACGAGTGCCTCTCACCGTTGCACTGAGTTTAACAATGTATTGAAAATATGGATTTGTGAAAAATCCAGAAAATGTAAATATGAGATACTCTACTGTCGTGTCAAATTATATTACATTTGAAGACCTCAACCAAGGTACATAAGTACTGATGCTGTTCACGCTTACTGAACATTCTGCCTAACAGAAATGGCCATATCGACAATCCAACAAGTCCAGCACGAAGATTAATGTTGGTTCTCATCGAAGCCTAGTTCATAACATAGCTAATCAGTAAATTTAAGTATGGATTATAATGTTAAGGTAATTGGTTCCGCGGAATATAATTTTAAACCTTTTACTTTAATGAACATAAATAGTCACAGATATATACATATGTATATATATGAACATAAAACACATCTATACAAGTGTTTATTGTGTCGTCAAGTTATTTGAAATATATACATATATATACACACATACATATATGTATACTAGTACCTACATTCTTGTCGGGAATATTGTTATAGAACAATAAAATTACACACTGTATACTATTTCGTTCTATATGATCATTGTTATGTAAAATCACATCTTCACACTCACGAAATTCGAATTGGGTTGTTTCTCCCTAAACTGCTAATTTCTTCGCAAGCTCGAAGCAAAGTGACCTAGTTCATGTTTTTTTTGGAGGAACGAAGCTACATTCCTGTGTAGCTGTAGCAAATAAGGCGTCCGGATGGGTGTTTGTGTTCGCGAGCAAGGCCTAACTATTACCTGGAGCTTTACGGCTACCACCTGCTAACCTACTGCTGATGTTACTAACAACTCCCCTGGTAAACGTGGAAGTAACTGTGGAAGTTTAAAATGCCTGTTTTCCTAGTACGACCTTGACGACGACCTTGCAACTTTCTTACTTGAGGAAAATTCCAAAGTCAAACCACTTTGCCATAACTGAACGGTTTGCCTTGTCTGTGTTTGTCTGGCTCCCACCTTCTCTTATGCTTGTGTAGGTAGGTATACTTGCTTCAAAACATTTTACTTTTTCTCAGTGCAAACTTTATTGTTGTTCTTTATACGTTTAAGAAAATACAAACTTAAATCCACTTGTTATATATATATATATATATATTTGTAATGAATGTGTTTTTCTTTCCTATATCCAGAAACATCAATGTCATTTTAATTTATTTTTCTCTTATCTTAATTTCTATTTTTACTGCTGTTGCATGATTGGACGTGGAGGGAATTATGAATACTTAACTAATAATCCATAGTTAACCGCTCTATTTTAAATACCTTTCGTTTAGTAAAAGAAAGCTTTATAACATTTTTAAAAGTTTAATTTATTCAGTATATACGTAGTGTCTCAATAGTTTAAATACAAGTGGTTTATTTTCTATGTGAAACGATAGCAGCTTCTGCTAGCATATTTTCTATTCTTATAGTGACTATTCACACTAAGAAGAACTGGCTTTGTCTCATGAACATTCCGTTTATAAAATGTTTATAAAGCGTGTTACAATTGTTCATGTTTAAATAATATTTTATTAAATATGTCAGTAGCACAAACCATTTCTTGAACTTTTTCCAAACTATAAAATTATGATATTAAAATAAACAGATTAAGTTACATATAATTTATGAGGTGTTAATAACAGGATTCAACAAATTTTTATATATAAGCCGAAAGAAAAACATCCAGGTAAAATATATGACATTTTTATTTCAAAATATTTTAAGAAACAAAACTATCATGGGTATGAAATGGATCATTGAAAATGAAATTATATATGTACCATTGAATTATATAATTCCAATTTAACGTATGCAACATTAATATATGTCTTACTGTGTGTTTTGATGATAATTAAATTTAATTTCTTCAGTTTTATATCTTGAATTGAATTAACGTAAAATGTTCACAGAAATGGGTTTTAAAATTTAAGCAACTTTTTTTTTTAAATGAAAAGGATCAAATGTAAAGTATGTTCATGATCTCAGACTGTTGTAATTTGATACTAAAATAAATGTATATTGATTGTTTTCCTGTATACATTGTGTATTATTGACTCTTTCTGAGTTTAGAGGTCTATCATCTATTGTTTTATTTTGGTTTTGAAGAACGAACTTCAAAATGTAGGTCGCATTTGTTTTCTATCTTTGGTAGGTGACCTCTGACGGTAAAGCTGCTAAGGAGGGAAAATTAAAAATTGGCGACCGTGTGTTGAAGATCAACGACGTTCAGTGTTTATCCTTGGCAGAGGCGTTAGACCTCATCGATAATGCTTTCAGAACTCTTAGCATTCTAATCTGGAGGTATGTCATGTTTTACAGAAACCAAGGAGTTTTTAATCATGTTGTGACTTTCTTGACTACATTTCTACAACGAATTGTTTTAATATTTCGCCATTTTCACTTATAGGTATCATATAAAAATTGCTCCCCAGTGGCACAGCGGTATGTCTGCGGACTTACAACGCTAGAATCCGGGTTTCGATACCCGTGATGGGCAGAGCACAGGTGGCCCATTGTGTAGCTTTGTGCTTAATTAGAAAACAAACAAACATACAAAAATTAAAGAATCACAATCAACGGAGATTCCTTGCCAATCGTGAATTTTTGTTGTCCACTATCTAAAAATAAGTTAAACACTGGTCAACAGTAAGAATCAAATACTTAAATTAAATACAAAATTATAACCCCTATATTTGAGATAATCTCACTTTTTTTATCTCAAAAAATCACAGCTATCATTTGCTAAAGTTTAAGTGTACTTTAGAGAAACCATTTGAACATATGCCCCAAATTATTTTGTTTATCGTTGTGGTTAACATGTTTTTCTTCTGTACGTAGAGTACAGGTAAATAATGCAGCTCTAATACAAAAAAAAAAGAAAAGAAAAAATACGAGGATGTCTTCTTAAAAAACGAAAAAAAAAGAAAAAACTCTTACAACCATAGTTGTAAAAATTCTTGGATATATCAATGTATAATTTAGTATACAATGGTATTTAAGAAACACGTTGAGCAGTTTAGTTTGAAAATTAGTATAAACTCCAACGATATTTCTTCTGATATAACTGAATATTAACATTCAGGCTGTGTCGAGTGTGTATAAGTCTTATCATTTTACTATTCAATTAATTAAACATTAAATGCACTTATTTTTTGTGTTAATATACAGTACACTACAGGGAAAGAGCAACTACAATATTATAAATGTTAATCTAAAGCAGATTCAAGTGGTTAATTATGCCTTCTTAACATATTTTTATGTAAAAACAAAATTATTTGCTTTCCAAAAACTGGAGGATTTTTGTTTTAGCATCTTATCTTATCACTAACATTGAGAACTATAAATGTCAATGTGATTTACAATTTGCCTTTTATTTAACTCCACTGCTTTCTGGGAGGGGGGGGGGGACAGAGAAATTGTGGCGAGAAATTTTTCGCTTCATGCCTTAAGTCATTGATTTCCAGAAGCACATGAGATGGTCGTTATTGAGTTCAGGTGGAACGACTAGACAGATGGTCTATTTGATAAAACCGTGTGAAACTTGTGTATTTTTGTCACTGAAATGGATAGGATTCTTTTATTCCCCTTTCCACATGGACTGAAAATCAAAAGTGAGAATTTTAAGGGTGGCAGTTTGTTATTTATCTGCCGCTTGTTGCGATAGGTTTTTGTAACAGCACTTTTTCAAAAATTAAATTCCTTCACCGTACACTCACAAATTGGTTCTAAGAAGCAATAAACGAAAGAACAAAGAACTCGTGCTTTCTTTTACTTTATGTCACACACATACAGATGGTGCAACACATTTTCAAATCTGGAGAATTCTTGGTCAGAATGTTCATTTGAAAAGTTCTGGCTGCGTTATCAGAGTAACGAAAATACTGAGAATTCGTATTTATGGTTTTAAAATTATTTTACAAAATGCATTTTTTTTCACATGAAACTTTGACAATTAGTGTTTAAATAAGGATATTTTGCTTGTACAAGTTGTACTTACAGTGTTACCTTCGGCTGCTATAACACTACAACAAAATATTAATACTGTTACAATTATAGTGTTTTAAGATCATCACATGGAAAATCCCAAACCAAAGTTACATATTTTTCAATCTACATGCCATTTTGATGCTTCATCCCGAATAAGTTTTCATCAGGGAGAGAAACCTAATTTATCCAACCAGTTAAGAATTGTATCTCAAGTGAACATAAAATATTTTCAAATTATGATGTTCATAAACTTTTTGATGCACAATTGACAATAATATGAAAACATAATTAGAGGTTGCTGATACATAGCACGTGAAGTTGATGAAGCTGCAAAACATCATACAAGCAGTATATGTAAAGTTACAGAGGTTGGGTACGTTATGCTAAAACGATTTTGGAGCCTCACCACGTCGTTACAGTCCATGTTACCACGACTGTGCATCTTGACAAGGAATAGATTTGCAGAGTAATTCCCATTACAAAATACTCCGTCGTAAGGCTATCATGTCCAAAGCACGCACTTCCATCGAGATATATTTCTATAAGCCATCTAATGAGGACCCCATTTCAACAATTGTATCACCCAGAAATCCATAGGTGACTTGATCTATCTTCATATGGAATAGCACGAATACTCGTTTAATTTACCAGCTACTTGATATATGTGACTGTTTAACGGATATGACGTACAAGCAGCTTGTATACATGTGCCTCGTGTCGATTTATTACACGGAGATCCTTCTCGGCCATGTTGCGTACCATTGCCTAAGTCACATGGACGTCTTTATCCACTGACCTTTGTATTAATAGATTTTCATCTGTTAGAAGATAGCACTCTTTGCTAACCAGAGCTGGAGTATAACTTGTCCAGGTCTCTTCCTCAGTGGGCCTGGTACCACAAGTTGATCCATATTCCTTTGTTCTCCAATGCTTTTGGGTAAAAGAAAAAGATATCCCGTCTTGAAAAATCTAAATCCTTGATCTGAACACATTTTTATAATCTGATTGTATGACTGTTGGGCGTCGGAAACTTTCTCGAAAACTTTCCATCTTCGGTAGCATCACACCACCTACAAAACACCAAACAATGCCAAAACCGAGACTTTATATTGGCCGTGGTTGTCACTTGAGTTGCTTACTTGCATATTCAAAACTGTTTTATTATAATGTACTCAATGTATTTGTAGGTTAGATACCTGATCAGTTTATCTAAAACATTCAGTTTTATAGAGTCCCGTCAATCACATAAACAATTCCAGTAAATATTCGTATTTAGAGCCATACTAGTTATATTAAGTAGCCTAAGGATATTTAATTTAAGGTATGTAAAGTTTGCACCTTCTAGTTAAAGCAATGATTTGTAGTAGAAAAAAAAATAATTCTCTATATTCCGCACAATTACAAAAATGCACAGAAATTAATGAAAATTTACTAAAATAATTTTCAGATATATACATTCTCCAATTTTTCGTTGTGGTATGTTAATCAAGTATAGGTTATTTTATTCAATCTATTCATCTTGTCGATTTGCTTTGCAGCCTGCTAATAGCTAATTTTGTTTGAATTTCATACTTAAATGAGCCAATACTGCAATTAATCCCACTAATTACTGTTGGGTTTTGCCATGTATTTTAGATGGAAATTTATAGATTTCACCTAAAGTTTGGGTGAAATATAACAGGTATCAAATTACTCAGTATGACGTAATATGTCTGGATTCTATCTGTAGTTGATGGAATGGAAGCAATCGTTAATTTGAAGGTTAAAGTATCGCTATGAAGGAGATGTGGTTTGTTAATTTGTAGAAGTTCATGGTAATTGATATTGCATATTCATTCTTATGCAAATTTTTGACAAATCTGTAATTTAGTGAAATATTATGATAATGTCTTTTTTGTATATCCAATATCCTCTTAGTGGACACGTAATATAGTAACGTATTAAGCTTCACTAGATGAAATCGAAGAGATTCCAGTATTTAGCGAGCCATACATTAGTATCAGTACCATTCAATCCTTTTGTAAACACTAGTAAAACTTTTGTAACAATAAAACACTCTTATTTTCAAATTCACCTAAGCAGGTGCCAGAAATAAGCTTCTATTTTTATACTATTTATACTAAATGTTACTGGTATATAATTCCTTCAGTAATTTGAACTTCAATGATTTTTGTCGATACCACTGCTGCTGATCTTCAAAATATTTCGAAAAGTTAAGGTCTCATCACAGCTATACATACGTTGGTTGGTAAATTTGCTAATGGTCAGGAAAAATGATCTAGTAACGATCTCCTAAAGATTAGTAAGACAACGGAAGATAGGTCCCTTAATAACTACATTTCCATAGTATTTTTTTTTTTTTACTCTTCATGCTGTTATTTTAACTTTCTGCCAAATGTGAATGAAGTATATTTAGGCATTATTATGATTACAAGTCATTTACAGAAACGTTAGTTTGATTACTAGTTAAATCTGCCTGTTTGTTATATATTCATTGTATCCTAATATCTGAAGAGACACCAGGTTTTTTAGTTTCGATATAAATTATCATTACTTTAACTCATAAATTAAATGTCACCCTATACAGAACATTGTTATAAGTTTGATGGAGTAATCGAGAGGACTATTTTCAGTTGTGACATCTAGACCTTACATCATAGGTCAATGTGACAATGATAAATGTCTCTCTACATGTGATTCTCATGTCGAATAGAAAACGTGATTGTTTATTCCTGCAACTCATACATTATGGGTTGATATGTTGATCAAGTGGTCAGAGTTAAATAAAGAAAATAATTTTATGACGTATGGGAACTGTAAATTCTATCAGCCATAATATAATTTAGTACAATATGGAACAAAGTAAAATAAAAAATGCTTTCTGACAAATGACTGTGATAAATTATTACAGGGTGACGGCTACTGAATGGCAGAATGGTCAACTTTTCTAAACTTGATAAACTTTAACATATATAAGTCACTTGTCAGCTGTTATACATTTATCTAAGTTATATCTTGAGGATAGGGGGCAATAGAATCGTCCAGGTAAGCTGTTGAATACTGCACAGTAGAAGATTTGTCGAGTTCATGAAATATATACTGTAGACTTTCAACCAGCACAGAAAGTCATAAAATGTTTTTTTTTCTTTGTAGTTCAAGACTGTATAGATTTAAGCTGTGCTAAGGAACGCGCCATGAATAACAATTAATGTTCTTGGCGCAAATGTCTCTCATTTGTTACTAGATTTGCTTGTATGCATAGAGATCATACGATTAGCTGAGAGCTTCACAAAATATGAAATGTGTGTTTATGGTCGCTGTTTGTTGGATTTCATTAGAAACATAAGCAGTTGAATATAAGCTTATAAAACCTTAGATATCTGTACTGGTAAAAGTATGGACAATTTCTCAAGCTTTAAGTCACAGAGAAGCCACTTTAGGGAGCTGGTAGAACATTTATTTAAAAGATTATTAATCAATTCTTTTTTTTTTTTACTTCTTCATGTTCATAAATAACTTAAATATTTGTAATAACTTATAAACATTTTCTACTAGTGGAATTGAATTAATGATAAGTTAGTTCACTATTTGTAAAAAAAATATATTAAATTAAGGAGATAAATAATGATGTGTTCGTGTCTTGCTGACGTCATTTACTTATTGAGAAAATATAAAATATAATGAGCTTTAAAGAACTGGTGTAATAATTAATAATTATACCTATGGTATGACAAGCTTGTTTGCTGGATATACTAGATAGACATACTAGAACAGCGATTTAAAGGTGAGTTGAAATGTAAAAAATCTAGTTTATTTCCAAAACTACAGGTGTCATTTATAAAATGATATTATTTACAATTATAACTAGTATATTAAGTACATCTTTAAGCTCATATCACTTTTTAAAATGACACATTAAGACAATAATTAATGCGTTAATATGTGCTTGAACTCTCTACAAATATATTCACTTGCCAAGGTTGTAATAAATATTGGAATGTCTAGACGAGTAACATACATAAGATATCATGCCTTTCTTTTCAGACTGCTATAATGAGATAGAACTGAGTCATTATTATAAGTGACAAAAAATTCCTAATACGCGTTTAAGAAACAATGATTTTATTTGATTCATAGAGAAAAACCGTAAATGTATAATCGTTTGTACATTGTTAAGTACAAATTTAAATTAAATATCAACTAGCTGCAACCTGGAATTAAATTGACGTAACTTAATAAAGAACCAACAGTGAATGAGCAACATTGATCATGTAAACCGTTAATACTTCAAAAATTCTACTGTCTACCTCAACATGCAATAAGACAACAGTATAGTTTTGAGTATTACACGGAATATTTTGTTACTTTTATTTTACTTAAACAAAGCATTTTGCTTCTTCTGCTTCTTTCTATCATAGCCTCTTCATGTTTTGAAGTATTCAGTTACAGCATATTTTACTTTATAAGAGTGGAAATATTAACACTTCCATCAACTGAATAACTACATATGCAATGTTTCTCTTTCTATCATAGCCTCTTCGTGTTTTGAAGTATTCAGTTACAGCATATTTTACTTTGTAAGAGTGGAAATATTAACACTTTCATCAACTGAATAACTCCATATGCAATGTTTCTCTTTCTATCATAGCCTCTTCATGTTTTGAAGTATTCAGTTACAGCATATTTTACTTTATAAGAGTGGAAATATTAACTGAATAACTCCATATGCAATGTTTCTGGAAAAAGTGCGAGAAGACTTTTCTTTATGTGATAAATCCATTCCATAAAGGTTCTTAACACATGTTTTACTTAAAAAGGACACGCCTATGTTTATGCAAAGACACACGCTGAGAGGGTCCTGGTTGATTATTAATTTTAAAAAATGAAAACTGAATGACCTGAAATCGAGTTCAAGGTCGAAGCTTTACGAACGTAGGAGAGGGGAGGATTATTTGACGATAGCATGTTTGTATAACAATATCTTTAATGGTGGTTTTATGGGTATTCCTTGAAGGGTCTATGGTCCGGGAAAAAAAAGAGAGAGAGAACATAAATTATGTGTTACTAAAGAATATCATTAGCATAACCTGACGTGGTCATGTACAAAATGTATCTACGTTATTATGATTTGCATTATGGGTTAGCATAGAACACATATTTCCATATTTTATCTATGTAGGTTTTGTTTTGTATAAATTATACTAGATCATCGAAAATATTTTTTTTTTCAGATTTTAGAATACACAACATTTGTAAGAAAATCTAACTTTTTAAAGTCTAAGACTTATGACTTTTATAAGTGGCAAAACATAACAAATGTACCGAATACAGGTGTTTCTTAACGCAGTTCTCCTGTTACTTTTTATGGTTAAAACACCCGGAATCACCAAGCCATCCATAAATTTCTATCTGGTGTCTTCTGTTGTGCTAAAAATAATTATTCCTAACGTAGCTTGGACAGTACTTCTATAGACAAAAGAATTTGGTTCACCAAATCATCCCTAAATGTGTGTTCAATGTCTTTAAAGGATAACCTAACTTGTGCTTTACAGCAACGTGTCATACTAAATTGAACCACCTAAAAAAAATTAAGAAAAAAAAGCAATTCTATTTCATCCATGAAAGTCATCTCCAGTCTCACCCTGCAAATAATCTCGTTGTTTCTCTTCATAATTCCATTTACACACACACGTCTGACTGATTGACTGATAAAATTGTCTGCGAAAGACCATTGAAATGTGCTTTCGAGCAAAAGTTGTTAGCATTTTAGGTAGGTTATAATAATTCAAGTGAGTGTCAGTTAATACAAGACACTGACATAGCATCAATATTTAAGGTGTATGCATAAGGCGGTAATAAAATAAACAATATACAGAGCAGTATCCACGGGGGTTAATTAGGTTATTGGACAGTAATGATAAGTTGCATATATGCATGGCATGGCTTAATCGTCAGTTTAAGGAACCAATGAACTAATGACCTTGACATCATGCATAATTAGAGACAGCGTTACAACGCAAGGGGAAAAACCTACAAGTACATCGACATGATCTGGAATGAGCAGCAGTATACGTTTGGAGAAAGCGAGCATAACATCTCGGTCGCATCTTAACTAAGTACCTGATGGCTACTTCTTCTTTCAAACTATAATCACAAATGACATAATAATAGCATAATAATGTACACAATATACATTTAAAAAAGCAGCAAATGTGATCATGTTCAAACGATGTATATATTATGAAAGTATATAATTTACTCTATATCAATGTATTAAATCATATGTTCTTGTTGCCAATGCTACGTGTAAAACAAATGTGTGGTTCGTAAATGGTTAATTCATATTTTTGCTTTATTATATTCTTGATTCATTTTTGATGGTATCACGATTGCGATGGAACTCAAATTATATTTGTATACATAGTAGCTGATCTCTTATTTTTAAAAGCCAGTTCGAATGGCTGTGGTTTCGCCAGATAACATCAAAAAGATGTTCAGCTGAACACTGACGTAGTCTATACTAAAGGATATTAAGAAAGTTTTCCCTAGTTGCAGCACGTCTAGTAAGCTTTTTATGTTCGTGTCCTTGTGGCTCTCAACTAACTGGAAATTTCATACGGGAATAACGACATTGTTTATGAACAGGCAAATTAAAACTTGTATCTAGTAAGACCGAGTTTTATTTTAAAGATTACCACTGTGTCGTATTCCTCGTATAGGACTACCTCAGTGTCGTAGCTTGACTCAAAGATGGGAATATCTCATAAATTCACTGTTAAGATTAGCTGTTGTGGCACAAAAAATTATAACAGTCAGACCATGAAACTTTATTACAAATTTTGAAAATATGCAAACGCTTTTACTCAGTGAAATATTAAGATTCCTACTACAACTATTTGTTTCCTTGTTTCAGAGAAAAGCCACACTGGGTTATTTACTGTGTCCACCGCGGGGAATCGAACCCCAAATTTGAGCGTTGTAGGTCCATAGACTTAACGCTGTCCCACCGAGGGACTCAGTACTATATCAATTAAATAGTAAAAATGATTATATTGTTCTTGTGAGACAAATAAAAACATTATGCATTTTTATGGAACATGAGTACACTTATTCAAGATGCCCTACCATATGAACTACTTTAAGATCTACTGAACTTGAGTATACTTATTCAAGATGCCCTACCATATGAACTACTTTAAGACATACTGAACTTGAGTATACTTATTCAAGTTGCCCTACCATATGAACTACTTTAAGACATACTGAACTTGAGTATACTTATTCAAGATGCCCTACCACATGAACTACTTTAAGATATACTGAACTTGAGTATACTTATTCAAGATGCCCTACCATATGAACTACTTTAATATCTACTGAACTTGAGTATACTTATTCAAGATGCCCTACCATATGAACTACTTTAATATCTACTGAACTTGAGTATACTTATTCAAGATGCCCTACCACATGAACTACTTTAAGATATACTGAACTTGAGTATACTTATTCAAGATGCCCTACCATATGAACTACTTTAAGATATACTGAACTTGAGTATACTTATTCAAGATGCCCTACCATATGAACTACTTTAAGATATACTGAACTTGAGTATACTTATTCAAGATGCCCTACCATATGAACTACTTTAAGATCTACTGAACTTGAGTATACTTTGATAAGAAAAAATAAAAAATAACTGCTGACCAATAACAAAATAAGTAAACAAATTAATCAAAATTTTCAGTGCATAAAATTTAGCTTTGAGAATTGATTGTCATAACAGGTTAGAGATTTGATTTTTAAATAAGTAGATATAAAATATCATTTCAATTTCATCAAAAGGAATTGGAATTTTCGTCCTGCGTATCTACACGGCCAGGTTAAGAACCTCTAGGTTTCAAGTATACTTGTCTCTTATTTAGAACTACTGAACAGAAGGAGTGCAGCCAGCTAGTAGCACCCACTGCAACATCTTTTTTCTAGGTCTTTAAAATAAATATGTGGTTTAACTTCTAATTTTATAACGCCCTCATAGCTGAAAATATGGAGCATATTCCGCCACATCACGTCTCGAATCCTGGATCCTTTGATTCACAGTCGGACACACATACCACTATTCCACCCCTGGACTTTATCAAACAGAACAAACCAAAAAACAAAACCGTAAGCTTTGTTCAGATTTTTAGAATATAACCTGAAAGTTCCTATCAGGGGCTAAATGTATCATATAATTTCCTAAGTACATGCATTAAATAAGACTCATTATACATTTTCTTTATTTATATTTTTAAACTCACTTAATGAAAGAAACAAGATGGCGAACAAACAAATGCAGCCTAAATGATATTATAACTAAAAAAAAATGGTTAAAATAATTATATGAAAATAAAATGTGGTCAACATTATGGCGAAACGATCATAATAGGTTACATTTGGTTTAAAACAAAAACACTAAAAATAGTATTACATGTACATGTGTGTTTCCTGTTCTTTTTAATTGTTGTGGGGGTGATAACGACCCACGTACCTTCTCATATTGAAAGTACAACCCTTATAGAATGCGCGAGCAGTGCTTGCGGGAACACACCCTTTACAGTCATGAATTTCCATGGAGCATTGGGTGGAGAGAGGCCATTGTTACATAGCATATAAGTAACAGTAACCTTCCACTTTACTTTACTTGGCTAGCAACAAGGCTATGATAATATATAAAAACTATCTATACGGATTTTCGATCTAATTTGAATATACCGAACTTATTATCTTTTAACCGTTAACCTTTAAGAGGGGTAATGCTTTTGAACGTCCTGAAGTACGCACGAGAAGAAAAAAAATAAGATGAGATTTTCTGACGCGAACGATGTTTTCTTTTGTATACAGCGATTAAGCGAAGAAGTAGAAACTGATAAAGGATTCCAAATTACTCTAAAGCTGTACATTAGTAGATAAATCGATGATCTTAAACTAATCTGTTTATAACCTGAAGTGATTTATAGCATTTGCAGTTATATAGGTTTATGAAATATATATATATGTGTGTGTAAAAGATAACGTGTATTACATGCTGGTTAATGGATTTAAGTAAGTTACACGTAACGAATATTTTGTGCTCTTATTTCATTACGGTTTATTAATGCCAGGATTAATTTGTGCTTCAATTTCAGGCAGAAAATCCTGTTTGGTTTCTGATTTTTAGCTTTTATTTTGAACCATATATACTTTCTGTAAAGTGTAGATTGTAGTGAAACACTCCTAAGAATTAAAATTACAGGTTTACTGCGCTATGCCAAAACTCCATGACGACCTTACTCTCATTAAACTAGAGATTACAACGGAAGTGGGGAGCGAGGTATGAGAAGAACGGATTAAGCAAGCCTGTGAATAGTTACTCGGGCTTAATTGGCCGACTAGCAACTACATCCAAAGAGAATATTATCTCTGTGTTAGAACCACGTGACCATTATGTCCATGAAGTCTGATGAACATCTATTAAGTACGAAATTGGCAGCTTTCTTGTCGTCTCCTTTCCAAATTAGTTATGGTAAAACGTAGGCATTAGCCCACGTGGTTAGAGTACTGGGCACGAAGGGTTCTACTTGCAGAAGTAGAAAAAAAAACCCAATAACAACAACATTTGTTCTGTAGCAGTTAAACAAATAGAAAAATTTATTTTCGCACAAAATTGTTTAATTATGTGGTTTCTCAAATAAAGTTAAATACCAGAAATAAATATAAGAAACTATGCTTAGCGAAAACCACTGAATCGTGAAATAGAGACGTATATAAGAGATTACTTACATTGCGTAATAAATGAAATACACACAGAGACATAAATAAATAAATATATTTAAGAATATTAAAGAATTATATAAATTTCAACAACTAAAGAGGAAACTTCCATTTTAAAGTAACTTTCCAGACAACAGAGGCCAAAAAACAAATATTTCATGCATAAAACATAAACGAGTAAAACTTGGGTATAAGTTGATGTGGGAATCGTAGTAAGAGAATCATTTCTAGAGTAAAATCCCCACAGTGGTAAAGATAAGTCCTTTGCCTGATTTTGCCTTTAGTTGCAAGCCTCACATATAAGATAATAACTTAAAAACCACGAACAGCAGGTTTGGTAGCTCAATCTTCCAATGTTTTACATCTAAAAGTACCTTCCCCTCTTACAGTTACTTGTGGGAAGGTAGTGGTGTATAATGAGAGAAAAATAACGAAGAAAAACAAAATAAATCACACCTTTCAGCTCCAAAATAGTCAATGTTTAGGTCAATAATACAATATTTCATACCTCTATTCTAATCAATATTCTGTTAATGTGGTCACTCATTTGCATGAAATATCTTCGTATGCTATCTAACACGCATGTGCTACTTACCAAAGATAACCTTGATATGTGTGCTATTTAGTTGAAGATTGGATAATTGAGCATATAAATGTGTGTGTGTAGAGCGAGAGGGAGACATTGTAGGCTAGATCTTGTCACAGACAAGTAGACTGATTCTACATATGCGTATATTTATGTACATATATATAACTAACGATTTGTGTTGTGTTGAATGCTAGTTATAGATTAAGTCCAAGCACTTTGGTACGAAATCAACCAACTGTGAAAATAGATTAAAATCGTTTGTTCTTGCAAACAAGCACGCATGTACAGAAACATATGAAGTTAGATTCGGCTTGTGACGCTCAGAATATAGGCTACTACTACACATGATGGAAGGCTGAGTTCAGCATTTGTATGGTTTCAGTATAGGTGTACTAAGTTTTGACCAAAGTCTACTGGAGCATTTTAGTACAAGTCCATAAATGTTGCTGACGTACATACAAGTTATCATAAAATGGATTCAAGCTCTTTTCGAAAGTTTCCAGTTGCTTGTACAAGCCACAAGAGAAGAAGCGAAACGAGTAGTATTCCACTGAGTGCATACAAACTACTTAGACGAGCTTGTTATTTGTAGCAGACTACTACTGTGTGAAACCAGACGAGCAGGTTTGTTTTTAAGCTTTGGAGGGATTTATGTGGAAATAAATAGACATGGGTCTGGGAATTGTTCAAGTCTTCCTTGCAACTTTCTCAGCATTAGTCCAATTCATGTTAGTTTATAGTAAGTAGTAAGAAGAAACACACAGGAAGTTGAATGGAGGCATAAAACTTGTTACATAGAGCATACGAGGTTGAAGCTACTTGCTAGTCTGCTAATGGCCTGACTGATAACAAACTACTCTATCATATATCTAATGATGATGTGATATTATAGCTCAAGATGGAAAAGAAAACTAATAAGGACACGATATTTCGACGTGTTTCTAAGCTTTTAGGTTGGAAAAGGTGAGTGAAATAAGATAATCACGACTGAGTCTATGGTCTAGAAAATAATTGCCTATATTTTACTGTATGAAATATTAACAGTTTACGTTTCATATAAACTCTGGCAGAAATCTATAGAGGCTATTTTTTCTCGATATACATCTACTTATGGATTTTTATGTTGTTTTCAATCAACAAAAGAGCTGATTTGACGTTTGTTATATTAGATTTATGTTTTTATCCTTTTGAAGTTTTATTCATTGGTATCAGATACAAAGACAGACACTTGCTTGTAATTATAGACAAGAAGTGGTAATATTATATATTTAATGTTGGAAAGATTTGTATTACTGAGTTATGGATTGCTTTTAGTTGTTTTGCTTACCATCGGTTAAAGAAGACACTAGTACTTACTATGTACAGGTCCAGTGAACCAGAAAATTGTCCATTTTATTAACTTTACACATCTTACAGAAGCTCTAATTGTGCCTAATTTAATAGAAGCACACAATTTGGCTTTGCTTAGTATAATATTATAGTTGTATTACAATCGCGATGACATTTATGCTTCATCACTTTACTTAAAAAGTCTTTTGATAGAAAAATCTATCATTTTTTGCATGCTGATTAACTGTGATAATTTTCCCGAGAAGTTTTAAAAAACTTTTTATGCTGAACGTATTTCTAGACAAATTTCAGAGAGATTCACCAAACCATCAGGAGAACATAGGAAACAGCTTAAATTGTTGACTTGTATTGTAATTTTTACCAAGCAATTTCAAGCGTAATATATATATATATATAGCCTACAAAAATGTAAGCATATAACAAAGGGCATATACAGTATTGCTTTGAATAGTCGATGTGAAGTGTAAAATATAGAGGAATGAGTGTTTTGTATTAGAACGGTTTTGAATGGTCAAATCAACAAGTCACGTAGTAAGTACAACTGATATAAAGCTGCGGTGGAACAAAATGTATTAAAACTGCATTTTTACATTATTTAGAGTTACGTGGGTAGTGTGATGCTATCGAAAACCAATCGCTTTGAGGAAGGGTATGTATCAACCCTTTCCGACGCAAATATCTATACACTCAGATCATAATTATGGCTTCAGATCAGGGATTTAGAGATTCTATGATGGAGATATCCTTTGTATTTAACGGCACTGGAAAACAAAACAATATGAATCAACTTGGGGACCCAGACTCATTCAGTAGAGATGTGTAACAAGTCGAACCATGTAATCAAAGTGCGGCGTCTTGTAACAGATGAACACAAAAGTAAGTGGCAAAAGTCGTCCACGTGTCCCAGGTAACAGTGCTGTATATAATCAAAAAGGATCTCTCTATGGAAACGAAGCCAACAGTTTATGTGTTCATCAAGATTGGGCTTCTAGTCATACCTCCCGTTTGTCGCATACCTCAAGCAGATAGATAATGAAACAGGTATTCATATTATTCCATACAAAGATATACCGGTTAAGTTCTGTGGTATCGGACTGTTGATATGGGCGCTGGGAAACCGTCGTCGTACACTAGATGGATTATGGAAAGCAACATGGAAGTAGTAATAAGAATCACAACAAAGCCTTTTGCAATGAAAAGCTATGCTGTAGGGCTATTGTCAAGATGCACGGTCATCAGATAGAGTATAAATGAACGTGGAGACATGTAACTTAACGGCGTGGTGAGGCTCCAGAATCATTTTGATATAGCCTACCCAACCATCTATGCGATTATTTTGTGAAATATTTTGAATTTTATATTCAAAATCAAGTCAATGGAGAAAGTAAATTAGTATATGCTTTTTAAGTACACTAAATATAATGATTTGCTGCTGATGTTGATCAAGTGACAGTTAAAATAAAGCACTTCTTCGAAAGGAAATACTCATGTTTAGCAGGTGAATGCATTACACGTTTTTTACTTAAAATGCATGCTATTTTTTAATTCATAAATTGCAATGGAGTTCTTTTTGGCAAGCATTACCTATAAATTTCATTTTGCTTCATGAAAGAACTGCAGCGCAAAACTATTGGCTATTATAACCATTATATATATATACTTTTAAGAAGTTGTAACCTTGTCCTTAATAATAAAAAACTATACTCAGTTCTTATAATATGAACTTTTTCTTCAGATCAGGTAATGGAAATTATCGTACCTGAAGCCACGTGATTGTAATATATATATATATATATATACACATATTTGATATAATACCCATAGATCGATTGAGTTATTTTTAATAATTTTCCAGTTTTCTTCTTAAAGGGATTTGCATTTATTCATCTTCTGATAAACATAAGGGTTTTTTTCCCAAGAAGTAAAGTTACTAACTTCTGCTTAGAATTAACGTTTCTTTTCCTCGGACTGTTTTTACTTAAATATTCTTTTTTTTTTCTTCTCTAACATGAATGTTTCCTTTCCAGTGAATGTTTTTGCCTAATTACCCTTTACCTGACAGAAACATTATATAATTAGTGCTTTTGTTTAATTGTTCTCTGTTCTCTATGTTCCTTTCTAACTTAGTGGATTACTCGTGCTTAAATGTCCACTGGTTAACATAGACGTTTCGAATATTTTATGCCAATTAAGTATGTGTGTGTGTATATATATAAGGTCAAGCGTACAAAGTAAAATACACTGCTATACCAACAATGTGTTCCATACCAAAACAATTAATTTGTTTCAACTATTGTTTATATTTGGAATTGTTCAATATCTTCGGTGGGAATTTGCTCATTACGGTTTATATCCTTGATATTTATAATTTGTGTGCGTTGACAAAATCAAACGTATGGGATGTAGCAAAACTTTCTTCGATAAATGTACAACAAAGTACTGATTTTTCATTGTGCACTCATCATTCCTGGTCCATTTATATTTCTTCTGCAACTTTCTTTGGATGACATGAGTTAAGAATAACGTGGGTACTTAATTCAGTTGAAAGTAGTCTCCGGCGGAAAGTCATCACAACAGCCATTTTTATACGATTGCAAAAACCTTTGCCCACTCAAATAGTTACTTTTAGGCTAGAAATACAAGGATAAAAACTTTTAAATCGTTTTCGCTATTTGACGAAAATAATGAAGAATATAAGTAATATAATGTGTTAATTAACAAAAATAATTATTGGTGTGGTTTAAGGTGCTTAGTATGGCGAAGCAAGAAAGGTTATTAAGCCTAACAGCATTGAATTTATTTTAAGGCACAGAAATACCATTTCACTAAAACTTTCCACTGCAGTAGTTCTAGCTCAACTGAATAGATCTGGTATTGAGAGAGAAGTTTTCGAAACAGTGACTTGTGGATTACAAAGGATAGATTTGATACGTTATTTTGACACAGCTTTGATTTGAAATTCATGATAGTCTGTTAAGAGGAATGGGATAAAAAACTTTTGCAGTCAAATGCGAGTTCTGATAACTTTTGTTAAGTCTAACAAATTTCATTGATTTGCCAGATTAGACGTTTTACACTAGATCTTTGTGTTTCTTTTACTGTAAATAAATACTCCAGGTAGGTTTCCGATTACTATTGATACGATTTACTTGATGAGCTTTGGTACGAAACGAAAAACGTTCTCGCTTGTGACTTATGGTAGACGAAACTTGATTATTAAATGCTAATTTCAACATATTTGGTGGGAAATCCGTATTTAACTATTTAAAAAGATAAGTATTGTTTACTGATATAGTCACTGTACTCCAGCGGTCCCCAACCATATTCCATACTGGGCTACTTCAGATGATGAACGTAAAGCCAAGGATCGATCCTGAGCTACATTCCTCAAATACAGTTTGTTTGTTTTCTACTTTTGCAAAAACTGATCATAGTATGGGACCACTGCTGTAGACATTAAAGAATTATGAATGTTAAAAATGTTTTTAATTGGTAAAGTCATCAAAGAAAGCAACAATTCAACTTACACAGTTCACTGTATTAACTCGTTGTTTGTTGGTTTTATTGGTTTGGTTAGAATTTCGCGCAAAGCTACACGAAGGATATTTGCGCTATATGTCCCTAACTTAGCAGTGAAAGACTAGAGGGAAGGCAGCTAGTCATCACCACCCACCGCCAACTATTCGGCTAATCTTTTATCAACGAATAGTTGGATTGACCGTTACATTATAACGCCCCCACGGCTGAAAGGGCGAGCATGTTTGGTGAGACGGGGGATTCTAACCCGCGACCCTAAGATTGCGAGTCAAGTGCCCTAACCACCTGGCCACGCCGGACCGTTGATTTTATAATTTCGCACAAAGCTACACAAGAGCTGTCCGTCATTTTGAATTGATAGGCTAGAAGGAAGGCATTCAGTCATCCAACTATTGGACTACTAATGAATGATGGAATGGTTGGATGTGATCGGCACTGTTATAGTGCTCCAATGGTTTCAAAGTACGGGGTGTGTTTTTGCGACAGTGGGTCATGAAACTTGAAAATTTAGATTCACAGTTTATAGTCGGGCACGCTAACTACTAGGCAACGCAGCCCGGCATAGCCAGGTGGTTAGAGAGCTCGACTCGAAATTTGCGGGTCAAGGGTTCGAATCCCTGTCCCACCAAACATGATCGCCCTTTCAGCCGTGGGGGCGTTATATGTGACGGTCAATCCCACTATTCGTTGGTAAAAGAGTAGCCCAAGAATTGGCGGTGGGTGGTGATGACTAGGTGCTTTCCCTCTAGTCTTACACTGCTAAATTATGGACGGCTAGCGCAGATAGCCCTCGTGTAGCTTTGCTCGAAATTCGAAACAAACATTGAAACAAGGCAATGCACAGCCTAACTTATAAAAAAAAGTACTCAAGGGTTATGTATTATTATATTAGTTGTTACATTGAGCAATAATATTTCCAGAAGATTAATAACCTTTAGTGTTCTGCACACTAATATATAAATATAAATGTTGAGTTTTTGAAACTTGGACATTTTTTCCCCCAAGAAATAAATGATGGATGAAAAATTTCTTTTTTTTTAGGCATCGTTCTCAAATTCAATATGTGTAAATGATATAATTTTAAACCAAGAACTGGCATGATTTAGGATCATTCCCAGAACTGATTGGACAAAGCAAATGTGTATTTTCAGTTATTTTTCTTTTAGCTCTTGGCTGGTAATAATAGGTTATAACTTTGAGGAATTCGCCTTTCTACTTGTTTTACAGAATAATTAGTGGTGGTGAATGTGTTGTGCTACCAGTTCCTGCAACTACAATCTGATAAAGTAGTTATGCATGTATAATTTTACATTTTATATCAAATAGACTTTCAAATGAGTTTGTTCAACATATAAGAAGTAAGTTAAAAAAAAAGAAAAATACCTTAAGGCTTTTTATTTCAAGTCGAACGGATGGTTTGCAATGGTAATGGGTGATAATGAGCTTCGCTTGGCTAAAATATTCCTCCTCAAAATTTCTGTTTAGTATGCCCGTCTCTTATAAAATCTCACGTGCGCACCCCCCAAATTTCAAACACATCAATTATGGTACAGTTGTTAAGGAAATTAAAAGTTAACACGAGTTTTGACCATAGTTTATGATCTTCCAAAAGTCATTTATTCATGTGGGCTTAAAAATTTACAAATGTAGTTATGAAGTAAATCTCATAAACATTCCTGTTTCGTAATATATACAGTAAAATTTACGGATGACAATATTAAGAGATCGATTAGAATCGTAAAATAAAGAGATTTATGCTCTACGGCTTATAATTAGTTGTTGTCTGGTTGAAAATATATTCGATAAAATACACAGTTTGTATCCATTGCTGAATCCACAACAGATTACAAAATATACTGCAAGAATTTGCTTTTGCATTTGCTAGAAAAAAATAAATTTATTAGTTACGATATTAAATCTGCTTAAGAAAAAAAAAAAAAACTACGCGCACAGGAATGCGGCGATTTGATCTTGTAAAGCTGGTAGAAAGGTGCAGCTTCAAAATATATTGTATAAATATGCCCCTGCTCTGTCTATATACCTTGATGCATGGAGTTAGGTCACTGCTATAACGTAGTCTGCCGACAGCTGCCTATGTTCCTGGTACATGTAAAGCCAGTTAAGTAACTTCTTTTGTTGAAATATTCATGCACGCGGCATTGACCCTAACCGGGAATACTTTGGCAGATGCATGCATGAACCCTATAATTTCATTTGATTTCTATTTAAAAAGAATAAATACATACGTACTACAACCTATTGTGAATTCGTTAAAAAAAAATACTACCCAGAAGTAAAATCAGCAGCCAGATCACTCCCTGTTGAACCAGATCACTCCCTGTTCAGCCAGATCACTCTCTGTTCAACCAGATCACTCCCTGTTCAGCCAGATCACTCTCTGTTCAGCCAGATCACTCCCTGTTCAGCCAGATCACTCCCCGTTTAGCGAGATCACTCCCTGTTCAACCAGATCAATCTCTGTTCAACCAGATCACTCCCTGTTCAGCCAGATCACTCACTGTTCAACCAGATCACTCCCTGTTTAGCCAGATCACTCTCTGTTCAACCAGATCACTCCCTGTTCAACCAGTAAAGGAATGAGGTGCGCAGTTGCGTATTATTGCTAACCCTCCATTGCCCCATTCTACTTGATAACGCATTTGGTGTACAAGCATCTTAACTAATTCTAATTCAAGTACAGACATTTTAATCTCCGAATACCTCAATTATATCATAGTTTGAAAATAGGAATAAAATGCATGCAATTAAGAGAAGTAGTTTATTGGAATCGTAATATAACATAGTGAACTCATGCGATTATTATATGTAAAATAATTACTTATTACATTTAGCTTAATATACTATATAGTACAAAGTGAAATATTTCATTCAAATAAGGTCTGTGGGCTATTTAAATAAAATTCCGAAAACGTAAATCGAGCGAAAACTTAGCATACATTGTGTCAGTGCTTATGCACGTGTGCCTTTGTTGCAACTAATTAAAATTTAAAACACTTAGTGTACTCCTCTGGGGTAATAACATTTCCAGATTAATATTTGTGTGAAAGTATATAGTACACAAACATGGCACGTAGACACACAAAGAGCCAACGAGTTTTGATGCTGCAAGTCAAACTTATGACACACCCTGTATAATAAATACACTCTCGACTTTGTGACTGTTGGTTTCACTTTTAACTAGTGAAATAATTGTATAAATAATGTAACTTTGTTATATTTATTTTATTGAATTAGTTTATTAATACAACCAAATACATTCTTGCACTACACGACGCACCACCAGTTCTTATTGCATGTAAGCTCATGAAACATTATTAGCTAATTGCACATTTGTTTATAGAAAAAATAGTTTCTTTGCGTTGATTGGTTGGAATACATATGTGATTAGTCACGTGATAACTTAACAGAGTTCGACGACAATTATTTAGCAAGACCGTGTAACTGCGAAGAAATGTAATAAGTAATATCCGGTTTAATGCCTGTCTGATGATGTCCCCTCTTTAAAGATAAACTGAACAAATGCAGACATCCTTTAAACTGCGAACAAGGACATAGAAAACATTGGGTTTTGTTTTGTATTCTTATGGGTGCGTGCTCGTTGTATCATTTACAGTGATGGAGTCACTGATGCAAAGACTTCAGCTGAGACTCGTTCGATAGAAATAAACTACAAGATTTTTTTCTGAACTTAACTAGCTTGCGCAGAACATCATGTTTAATTGATATAACGGGAATATTTGACTTCGCCTGTGACATAGAAGCGGAAGTGATGGTGTTAGATGAAATGTAGTTGTTAATGTGCAATTTATTTTCGCATTACGTAGGCAAACAATGATTATTCATTAATATTACATTCCACGGAATAGAAAAGAAGCATGTTTACACAGATGGTTGAGTTACGCTATATTAAAACAATATTTAGTGTATAGAAATCAGTAAGTTACGTGAGAGCCACAACCGATGTAAAGCCGCGGTGGAGCGAAATGTATCAGAATTACATTCAGTGGCACAACCCATTCACTGCCCCAGGCAACAGTACGCAATATAACCAAGAAGTATCTTTGTCTGAAAACTAGGTTCAGATGGTATGCGTTCGTCAAGATAAAATTTTCACTCTTACCTCCGGTTCAAGCATACCTGGAGAATGAAAGGGGTGCTCTTTCATTTGAAGACATAACGGTCAAGTAGCTGGATGCAGCGTCTATGGATTTCTTTGTGATCGGACTGTTGAAACTGGCGCTGGGAAATCCTCATCTTTGCACATTAAATAGGTTATGAAAACCTCTTAGGGAAGAATGATGTGGTTTAGACATTATTACCTTATTTTGGAATCTATTGCAATAAGAACTGCGCTGCAGGGCTATTGTCAAGATTCATTATCGTCAGAAAGACCATGACTGGACTCGATGACATAGACTTTAAAGACGGGTTGAGGCTCCAAAATCGTTTTAATGTAATATACTCAACATCTGTATTAGATACAGTAGATCATTTTCACACAATGAAATAAAATCCTAACTTTTTTCCTGTAGCTTTCTTTCCAAAATACAAATATCCAACTGAGAGTCCCCAGTGGCACAACGGTATGTGTGCGGACTTACAACGCTAGAATCCGGGTTTGGATACCCGTGGTGAGCAGAGCACAGATGTCCCATTGTTTAACTTTGTATTTAACTTCGAAACAAACAAACAATCCAACTGAGAATAGGCTTTCCGTGTAAGTGATATTTCAAAAACAACGTTTATTAGTAAATGTAACTCTGTGCTCAAAAGTATATATACGTGTACTTTTTATCCTAGCAACAAGCTTAAAAAATTTTTAATATTTGAAAAAGAAATCCGAATTTTGAGTTTTTTTTATGATTTGATCATCTCAGTTTATTCAAACAGCATTTAAACGAAAAATGTAGGCAATCGTTGAATAAATATAGATTTATATGAACATTCAGCCAAACTAAATGTATATACATATATGTTCATGTGTTTGTATACCTACGTAATTATAATCTTTGTGAAAAATAGATCTAAGGTGTTCCCATACAGATTCAAACTGTTTTTCTGGAAGAGCCCTGTATTGTTACAAAATCATATTTTTTTAGATGACCTCATTGATTTTTTACAAGTTTAGATATTTATGTGCCAGTAACACAAGCTGAACCTTTATTCATTAATAAAGAACGGTAAAGTTAAAGGCGTGTCTGAATTGCTAATGAATTCCAACCTCAATTCTTAAAAACTATAATAGTGTGAAACATGTAAAAAAAAAAAAGGGACTCATCGTTTTCCGGGAAGTTTTAACTTCGCAGCAAATATGCACCTTTGCGTCTGAGGTCAGATTCCCCCTTGTTTTTCTCGGAATATGAGGATATGTAATCTTTGTTCTACTAATTGTCTTTTCTCGTGTCTTCACGGTTCAGTTTTAAACGTCTGACTTTTTGTTTACATCGCCTTGAAGGCTAAATCGGTAGAGCGTTACGTAATTTTGTTATATTCATTTACACATTTGTTTTAGAGTTTGGACAAAGAATATTAATGCTAACACTCTTCTTTATGCCTCATCCATTGCTTGACTGAACATGTTTTTATTTTACTTGAAAATTAAACTGTTCAAAATAATTTAAAGATAATCAAGATTTTTAATATTGCAGTTAAACAAGGTAAAAACCACTGTTTCAGAATAACTTGAAACTTTCTCACAGTCCAGTGTTATGAAAATCAGACATCTGATGATTAGTTATATGACTTGAAATGCAGATGATTGGTCATTTAGGCAGTACTATATATATAATGGTGTCATAAAATCTTCTTTCAAGAGGCACTGTGAAGCGAGTTCAAAACACTTCATGCTGCTCTCGAACCATACTTGACCTCAGAGGAGACATTTGGATGTTTTATTCATGGGGAGAGTTATCGGATAAATGGAAGCAGTCAATCACGCCAGGTTGTTTCATACTGGCTTCAAGGGTCTCAAAGTGTCAATAGCAGAATGTGGAACTGTTTCCAAATCACCAGTATGATTATTCGGACAACTGTAAAAGATATATTATCGTATACGACACAAGCAGATGACCGCTATCTATGATTCTGACTCGCTGCAATTGTTGAATACATGCTCAGATATTCACAGTCTCAACTGGACGCCATGTCAGTTCACAGATTGATGAAAACAAATCACACTAGGCCGGTCTGCACAATGCCAAACGTCCAGAGAGATGTGTTCTGATTATAGAAAAAATGTAAAATAAGTTTGCCTGTATTGGTAGTAAAAACACATCCAGTGGACCATCGTGTGGAGCAGTATAATTTTTACAGATGAATCATACTTTATCCTACAGCCAGAAAACAGGCTTCTTTATATACTTACTTGGCAAAATCTAGAACAAGATCCATACCATTTTCTTACAGGAATGTGACATATATGGTGGTGATGAAAGAATAGTTTGAACATTGGTGAACGTACAGCCTCTACATCCTATGATATGGTGCCATTAATACTACACACGATAAGGACCAACTCCCACGACCCTTCGTACTGACACATGTTAGTTTAAATGGCATTCGCTTCAGCCGAATGGATTATAATGTCTACCTCTAGAGTGCTAAAGTGGTCTACTCATTTTTTTGAAGAAGAAATTGAACAAACAGAGTAGGCTTCGCGATCATTAGATTAAGTTTCCATTCTAGTATGTAAGGGATGCTCTTGATAGATTTGTCACATTTCGTCACACGACTCCAGACACTAAAGTTATCTTCAAAAGAGCTGTGGGCGAGAATATCTCAGGACCTTATCATCATTTTAATTTTAATTGTTCAGTATTGGTGCCTGGCTTGCCTTGATGTTCATGATTACTATACTCTTGTATTATAATGAAATCCTATACGCTGTAAAGATGTAAAACGATATATAACATATGTTCATTTAAAATCGTAGGCTGAATGACCAATCATTTGCATTTCAGATCATATGACTGATAATCAAATGCCTGATTTGCAAAAAACATAACTGAGAGGATGATGGATATTATTCTTTAACATTGTTCTTGCTCTGTTATACTATATTATTACAAATTCAAGTCATTTTCTTAAACTGTCTTAAGTTTAAATTCATAACAATGAAACAAAAGTTTGGTAATATGTAGGAGTGAGAAGTAATGAACCCTAGCGTTTGTTCCTCTCACGATATACATACATATTTTCTTTAAGATGTATTTTCATTTTCTCAGTTATCCTACATATTGCATACTAAATTGAATCATATTCAGTTGAGGCAATATTACCTTCTTTCTGGTTGATAGTCATGTATGTATCTGCGCATTTTTTTCTCCAGTTTTTCACTTACATAATTTTGTTTTTGAATTATTTCACTTTACGTCGTGCGAGATAACTCACAATGTGAGCACACCTTTATTTCAGCTTATAAAGGAATCATAAAGAAGTTCGTCCCTCAACCATAATTTAGAAATGGCAATATTATTTCCAGACGGCGCTGCAGGGTGCACTAACAAGTCACGTGGTGTAGAGCGGCCATGAACCACACGATGTCGGTCACATAATATTTTGAACGAAGAGAAAAATTTGATTTTTTTTATTGTGTTAACCTTGTTACGTATTTTTGTATAGTCAGTTTATATGAGCAAGAAAGTATTTATGAAATAACCCAAGGAGAAAACCTTTCTTTTTTTTTATATTGAACTAATTTATATGTCGTTTAGATCATGTTTTTTTTCTTTTTTGTTATCCAACTTGTCACCCTATGTATGAAGAAAATTGCAATTAATTTACTTTTAAAATGCGCTAATTATAAGTGCGGAACATCTGAACTGATGATTTTGGAGTTTTGTTTATTAAACAACTATGTGTCATCGGTTGTGGTGACAAAACCAAGATGCGCAGTTTGCGTTTACAATGTTTTCTTTTACTTTGACTCGGACTCTACAATTCTTTACTCTGCCGCACAAAATATTATATATTCATGAATAATACAGTCGTTAAGATCCCATGCATTAGAAATAAACGGAATTGCAGTCAGTAATCGAAAGTCCCATCAAAAATACAATAGTCTGTTTGAAGGTACCACTTGTATATTATTATAGTATCATTACTTTTTATGCAAAAGGAACCGTAAAATGATTTTTGTTTTTCTCATTAGCTGGTAACACACATAATCTCATTTTCTTTTACAGTGAATTGTACTCTTAATAGGGAGCTAAATAATGGTTAAAAATAGGCATAAAATTGACTGTGCATGAAAGAACTATTTTTTGTTTTATTTTTTAATTTGGAGCAATTCCTTGTTTATTCTAAGTCCCAGATTTTATTGTTTCACGATTTCTTATTCATCGCTCATGGTTTCATTTAAATCACAAGTCTCTTTACAGTAACCACATAATACCCCAAGTCACTTTACATTAGCCATATAATACCACAAGTCACTTTACATTAGCCATATAATACCACAAGTCACATTACATTAGCCATATAATACTACAAGTCACTTTACATTAGCCATATAATACCACAAATCACTTTACATTAGCCATATAATACCACAAGTCACTTTAGATTTACCTTGGACAACCTCAAACCAGTTTATAATACTTTATCCTACAATAACCACATTAAAATCATCCTGTACAACCCCAAACCATCTTTATAGTAACTTATACTACCATAAGTTACTTTATAGCTACCCTGTACTTGACCTATGGAATAATTAGATCTTCTCATGCTACGCCTCGTTCCATCTCAACTAACCACGTATATGCAGATTTCGTATGTTTTTATACATCGAGAAAATTATTATGTTGGAAAATGAAAAAATATATATTTATTTTTTGTTTTTATCACAACCTAAAATTTTGAATTAATTTAGAATTTATCAATTTCGAGGATATTCCAAATTTCTTATAAAAACTTCCAGAAGGTAAACGAGTTTCCTAGACAAAATTCCAAGGTTATCATAGTTTTTCAACTTGAACATTACTTTTTATCCTACTCATTTGGTTTTTAATTTAAGCTTTAAAATTTTGATTATATCGATGTCGTTAAAACCAAATTCGTATTATATGAGCGTACATTTACTGTATATTTGTTTGTTTGTTTATAATTAAGCACAAAGCTACACAATGGGCTATCTGTGCTCTGCCCACCACGGTTTTCTGTATAGCTTGAAAATTTTGGAGTTCAGAAGTCAAGATGATTTGGTTGTTTTCTTTTAGCGCAATGGGTTATCTGCGATTGGTTCTCCATATGGAATCAAACCTCCGATTTTAGTATTGTAAGTACATAAACTTACTGCTGACCCATTAGGAGGCACGTCAAAAATGTGAATATTATCGCATGTGTGTGTTAGTGTGTGTGCACCAACTGGCATAAATATTTTGTTTAACTTATGTTGGGTGAGGTTTGGTTTGGCTGTTTTTAAGCATAAGGCTATACAACTCTGTACTATGCCCACCACGAGTGTCGAAGCCCGAATTATAGCGCCGCAAGTCTGCATACTTTACGCTAAGCCACTGGAGGCCTGTTAGGTGAAAGTAAGAAACATTCATTACTAGGCTACAGTATTATTAGTTTATATTTATACGGTATGTAATGCTACAAGGCTATCGTAGCCTCAGGGTAAGTTGACTTACCTCCTTGAAATGACTTCTAAATGTTTTATGCGATCCCTTGATTTTCAAAGTGGCTAACGTCAGTACTTCTTCGCCACAGACTTAGTGTTTTTAAATATTTACAGAAATTATCTCGAAAAAGTTTCAAGCAAAATCTTCGTTCATACCTCAGACACACACACACACACACACAAAGAGTTATGAATGAAATTCTAAATTTATTTTATCAAAACTTGGTCATAAGGAACAGTTGTAATCTTGCAGAATGAATAAGGACAATTCAATTTATCTAAAGATTTAAATCGTAGAATACTACTACAGAATAAAGTATGAATGTAAGAAAATTATTCGTGATGTAGTCAAATTAGACTAAATATTTATGTTTTCAATTAACCGATAAACAATGTTATAATTTCGCTTTACAGCTACTGAATGTGTGGCTTTCGCAACATCGTTTCGTATTTATGGGTGACAAAAAATCATAGTAATTAAAGTTTAATCTGATATTATCATATCTTGTCCTCATTACTGTGTTCCCCTATTTTTCCCTTCCATTATGACTCTAAAAGTATATTCAAAACTATATCTAAAACAGCATTAGCTTTATTGTATATAAGCTACTGACCTTATGTCCTATATGTATCTTTATTATGTATTCTTATAAAGTACATTCCTTATAAATAAATACAAATGATATTATTAATATAAATTTTGAAGAATAACCATTAGCCCAGCTGTCTGATTTTAATATGCAAGCTTTTCATTTTGATGATATGATATTATACGTAATATACACGTAGACATTCTATGGTACTTGTAGAGACTAGAGGTAGTTAATCCTTTTGTTGAGTTCCCTCAAAATTTGAGATTTTGTGTTAAAGAAAATAATCTAGCTAACAATAGGTGATGTTACCCAAAAGGCATGGATTCGTGTTACAGTATTTATTTCACACAATTCAGAAAAGTGAGTTGTTTCAGTTTCATGTGTTCAATAAAGAACCAACTACTAATGCAGTTCATAATGCAAAAATAAGGTTAAGGAAGTTAATGGTTGAGTGTGGAACTGTAGGACATTTAATTTTCTACCGTTGGTCTACTATAAAATATCGAATAATGAATAATTATTCAAACACCAAAATTAATTTAGGTTAATATATGATGAGTAAAGAATAGGACTTAAAAACCACATAAGTTGTATATATACAACACCATTATAAAGAGACCTTATTGTATGTCTTTGCTTTGCTAACCCGAACTGTACTGATGAGCAGCGAATAGGCGAAACTGCAATCCAGAGCAGAGGGTGCGGCGAATCAAAGAATGCCTTAGGCCTCTACGTTTCAGTTTATATTTTCAATTTTATTATTGAGGAAAAGAACTTTGCAATATAATCATTAACCAGTTGGTCCATTGTTTAATACTGAATAATAAATATTAAGCGCAATGCCATAATATCATTCACAAACCTAAGTTAATTTAGGTTACTATGTGGTATGTTAAAGGGGTCTTAAACCCGATAAATTTTGTGTTCCAATAAATCCGTTTATATTTAAAAAACTCGATAAAGAAAGTATCTCACTATTTCAGGTTCACAAAATTTTATCTTAGCGATAATGGCTTAAATGATATTTTAAATTGGATTTAGACAATATGCTCAGTAATAATGGTGGACTGAATTTCTATGGATGTCTCTTGCATTTGTTTCTTGGTTTCAAGACGACGTTTCAGGTCCCACGTTGAGCCAGATTACATTTTAAAGAATGTCTCAAACGGAGAGCCTAATTGTCATCTCGAAACTAAGAAAAACGGTAGGAGAGGTTGATAGAAAATCCACTTGATAAACGTGCAACGGACATAAATGACTTTCAGCCAGCATTCAGTTTATCATCCTGTTCCATATCGCCAGAAAAAGGCTCCGCGATGAAGACCTAAACTGATATGATTCTTCTTACTGTTAATATTAATAAAGACGAGTTCAGTGCTTGTGTTTTAAATAAACTTTTGAAAATAGACATACTTTATCTTTATTGGAAATCATACAAAACAGGATATGCACTTGATCCAAATGTCTTTCCTCAAACAAATAATGCTCGACAACAAAAATAAGATGCGTCTTTTATTACTAAGATATAGTTTTATTTACCCAAATTGTGTTTTAGAAATATTAGATAGCGGTATTGAGTTTTGTAGTTACAGTACAAGAGTTGAAAGCTGACAAAGCATTGTAAAAAAATGCCCCCCAGTGTTTGTTTGTTTGAAGTTAAGCACAATGGGTTATCTGTTCTCTGCCCACCACGGGCATCGAAACCTGGTTTCTAGCGTTGTAAGTCCACAGACATACCTCTGTGTTACTGGGAGCTTTAAGTAAAGGCAAAAAAAAATGATTAAAAAAACTATATACATATCAGGACTATCGTCTACCTGGCACAGCGGTATGTCTGCGGAGTTATAACGCTAGAAACCAGGTTTCGATACCCGTGGTGGGCAGAGCACAGATAGTCCATTGTGTAGCTTTGTGCTTAATTCCAAACAAACAAAAGCATTGTAAAATGATATGACCAATATCTGTGACAAAAAATCACTTTAGACTATAGATTTTGTTTCACACACCTCTTAATTTGTCTATTAAAGCCATATACTGATTCAAAATTCGTAATGAACGAATTAAGTATAATGTGAATATATATATATATATATATATATAGTCTAATATGAGTTTTATCTCAGATATTAGATTATAGGTATAGGATTTACTTACACCATTTTAATATGTCATAGCAAAAGAGAGTTTTTGACTATCTAGATTAGAATCTAGAATTGCTGCACTTGGGCTTTGTTTACTGTACTCTGATATCGGTTAATATATGAAACCCGTTCACTTGTTAACAATTCTCATACAATGATCAACTGATTTGGTACAGTTTCGAGTTATATCAATTCTCACCATCTTAACAAGATAGAGTTTAAAGAATGATATATATTTAATTTATATTTAATGCTAAATCTCACTAAGTAGCTAAAGAATCTAAAACCCTTTTTTGGTCTGGAAAACTACAAAAATATACATCAAGCTGTCTCTGTCGTCTAAAGATATTAAATCTCTTTCGGATAACATTCTCTAACATCGATTTAGCTGGACTGATGAAAACTGTCACAGCTTTAAAGAGCAGGACTTAGTTAATGATGGAATGGACTTTGTTATCCATCATTACCACATATGTTTCATATTTAATTATAAAACTAGTTCCAATCATACAGGAATCAATTGTTAGACAACAGATGTGGAGATGATTACCAACTTTAGAATATGGATTATTCTCTGTCTCTTCATGACGTGGTAAAGTCAACACCTCGAACGACGTTCAAATAGATTTATCGTTGTAGGTTTGATGCAAAGAGGCTTATAAGCTTTTTTTTTTATCATCTCTGTTATATATTCGATAATTCTTGACATGGGTTAGTTTAGAATATCTTTCTTAGAATTCAATTTTTTTTTAACCAATAAAGTCAATATTTCAGGGACCTGATCATGTCTTTTTAAAGATTAGCGTAATAATTAAAAATATTTTTTTGTTCTAAATGTATTGATTACTTAAGTGTGTTGGAGGATTAATTAGAATTTAATCTCATTGCAGTTATATTATATTATGTATTTATCCAGAAACTTAAGCAGGTCAGGTAAGGAAAATATTGATGGGTAATACAGGTACTTTTCAAAGTCCCAAATGTGTCTGAAATAGGTGTTCTTTCGAATATTGTTTCTCAAGCGGTGTATTTTCACACAACCGTTTGAATGGAGTTCAAAGGAAAGGTATGGCTAGGTATATGTGTGTGTGTGTGTAAAAATTGTTGTAGCGATTAATATGCTTGTTCGTTATTGCCAAAGTCATTCCTGAAAACCAGTTTCAGAAAACAGACACAAATTTAACGATTATTTAGTTTGACTTTCAAAGTATGATGTGATGAAATATCTTTAACGATTCTTTTTCAATGCATTCGTTAATTGCTTGCTTTTGATTACGTGAATGGCCCCATCACACATTTTTGGCTCTTCACCAGTTGACTTGAAGTTGAAACGCATACATATCAGCCAACGTATGAAGTGCAAAATAAGGGCAAATCTACGCGTCTATTTCTAGTGTCAAAGCAACATGTGCATAATTTTTATATTTTTTACTAAAATTATAGTCCCCCGCTGGGGACAGCGGTAAGTCTTCGGATTTACACTGCTAAAATAAGAGGGTTCGATTCCCCTCGGTGGACACAGGAGATAGCCCGATGTGGCTTTGCTATATGAAAAAACACATACAAACCCAAAATCATATTCAAATAAGTTGTAGAATAAACTTTTACACATTCTAAATCGGAATTTACACCAAATATGGCAAAGATGGTGTTTTTGGTGGAAATGTGATGTTTTCTTTGCGTTATAGTTATAAAGGAAACATTTCTTTTGTTCTTGGCAATTTAGTTTCATGCGGATGTTATCAAACGGTATAGAAAACTATGCATTACGTACTCTGTGAAAATATTCATCCGCTAAGATGTAATTGAAAAACAAAAATCACTCTTAGTACGAAAAAGATAATCAACCAACAATGGAACTGAAGAAAGAAATTTAATAACGTACGAAAACTCACACAATTGTACACGGAGTAAAGTTTCAATTATCAGTAGAACCAGAAAAACAGGGAATTTGTGAGCTCACAATAACAAAAAATACAAACGAGAAACGGTAAAAAGGAAGTTTTATCTATGACTATGACTATAATAACATGTAGTTACGAGCTAAAAAAAAAAGGATAACTTCGTGAATGAACGATGAAACTATTTTCAAGTTAATAAACTGCCAATATTATGCTACCTTGAAAAACAAGCAGTTATGTGAAGGAAAGTAACCCGAAGATCTACAACATTTTTCAAGTATCCAGTCAGGTGTGGCACGAGCGCTTCAGCCAATCAAATCGTCTTGAAATGATCCACGCACCTTGTGATGATGGTGAAGGTGAAGACCTCATAATACATGTCTGACTAATAGGAAAGAGCGGTTACGATTTGGTCGTTTTCCGTAGGAAATATGACTAAGACCTAGGCCCGAGAAAACTAGAAAGCCTTGAAAATTAGGTCTACATATTCTGTACATTTCAAAATCTACTAATTATAACCCTAAAGTTAAACTACCTATGCCAAGTCGAACTGCTGAAGGGCCGTTTCAGCCGGTTCCATCTTATCGTACTCGCGGGTCCTGCCAAACCTACCAGCTCGCCAGGCTTCAACTGAGCCTAAAACAGGAACTTCGATCAAAACAGTAAGAATTTTTCATTCAGTTGCCTTAACACTTTATGTAAAATTACTGTGCTCTATTCAGATCGTAAGATTTGGCTTTACTTTTACACTTTTAACCATTTGTATGGCAGCAATATTTGGAAAATGTAATATATTAATATTCATCGTGTGAATTTTCTTTGTTAATCTAACAATTACGTTTACGTTCGCTTTACGACCTTGGTCGAACAGTACTTAATTAATAATTTCACATAAAGAATTTAAATTTTACGTTCTTCTGTATTTTTGATTTTCTGTAAACCATATTTTTCCAAATTTCAGGCTATCGTTGATTGGTCAATTTAAAAGCATTGTTGCTATTATAATTCGTCTTAAATTATTTATAAGAACACACGTTTATAATGACCTCCTAGATAACGTATTTATCACCTTTAAAAGAAAACATTGAAATATTTTTTATTTTGAAAATTGAATTCATCATATTGTAATTTTTATTTTTACATATATTTTATTCCTCTTTTATTCAATGTCCTACGGTGTACGGAGTTCAGATATCTCGTTATGTAACTTTACACCAGAAAAAATAAAATAAAACAAGCACAACAACATATTTTATTTAATGAGCATAAACGCTCTACCGGGTAGCGTTGTCCAACATCGAGGTTGATGAGCTAACGAGAGCTGGCGATACTAGTAACTGCAGTTCTAAATACGTTATGGTATTTTCTCTACTAATGTGAGTTCGTATATTATACTTCAGTATACTCGTGGTTAAGTCTTCCAAAATTTATTCCTGGCGTGTAGAATTAGTAGTCGTTTTTTTTCCTTTACGAAAAATTCACAACTCTAAAAGATTTTCGAGGCTCCAGAAGATCTTATATAAACTCGTATTTCAAAGAGATAGGTCACAGAGCAAACGCTTCTCATCACGTTGCAATACCTAAACGTTTTAAGTTAAATTGAATGCATGCAAATTTTGGTCACGTATGTTGTATTAATAGTATAGAGGACTGCAAGTTCAAAACATTAAACGCGTGTCTGTCATTAGTATTAGATTTAAGAATGATGCAGCCAAGTAAGAACTCAACAATATATATATATACCCGTCCCACCAAACGTGCTCGTTCTTTCAGCCGTGGGGGTGTTATAATGTGACGGTCAATCCCACTATTCACTGATAAAAGAGTAGCCCAAGAGTTGCCGGTGGGTGGTGATGACTAGCTGCCTTCCCTCTAGTCTTACACTGCTAAATTAGGGACGGCTAGCGCAAATAGCCCTCTTGTAGCTTTGCACGAAATTCAAAAAACAAACAAACAACATATATAGAACTACATGTTTTTTGTTGCTGGTTTTCTTTAACACCAGCAGGTAAAGCAAGAATGAAAATCATATATTTGGTTTGTAATTTGATAAAGTACAGCTTAAGGCCTTACAATAATTTACATTGAGCTAAATATATATGATATATTTCACCATTTGCGTTTAAACCTATAAGTTAAGTATCATACGATACATAAAAAAAAACATTCAATATGACAAAGTATTTTCTTACAAAACAACGTCATTGATGAGACAGGTTATGAACACAAATTGTGTTATAATTTTTACTCTAGTTGGATCTATAATTCGAATTTCTCTTTCAGTTTTGAATTGAACTTACATTTAATTTAAACTTATTATGATCAGGTAAAGGATGATATACGTCTATACTATAGCTGGAATTAATAATTTATACATTTCAAAACTTAACCTAAAATTAAACTACAAATAACATCATTAGTACAAGTAATTTGTTTACAATGTTCAATATTTTGTGTTTTAGAAAGAATTATTCTAACCTTGAAGTGGATGGTTGTGTGTATATGAAATTTATTTCCCTAAGCTTATAAAGACTGGCCTCGTCTATTTTAATCTGTTTACCGGAGATGGTTTTATGGTCAGGAAATATTTATGCACTTTTTTTTAAACATCCATAAAGAATATTTACTGTTATTGATATAAAAACTAAAAACAAAAACATTCTCTTCCTTTAATTTTAGAACTTGCCACTCGGCTGCTAAGCGCTAAGCACAATGACTTATAATGCTAAAATTCGGAGTTTCATCCTTGCAGTAGGCATAACACAAATAGCTACTGTGTAACTTTTTGCTTGCGACAAACAAACAAACTTTACCGAATTCGAAAGAAAATTATACTGCCTCAAGATAAATAGTTATTCCCAAATTTTATCTGAAAAAGAAAATCATGTACATGTTTGAAAATCTGAGAACGGGGGATTTGTTAAAATCGTATGAAGAAAAGTAAATTCCTCTTCCATTGTTAAAAACCCTATTTGGAAGAAGAAAAAAAGAACTGTAAGCTAGTTTTAGTTACTAAAAAAACTTTGGAAACATTAGTATGTTGCTTCCAGGCTGCTTCCGTGCACACGACACACTCCACTGAAGCATAGAAAATACTACACCTTTAATATACACATACACACAAAACGAAGGGTTGCTCATTGAAATATTACGACAACGGACAGATCAGGAAACATTTAACTCCCAAAACAATGTCATCTAATAGCCTGGAACAAAACCGGAGAAAACACAAATTTTCCTGGCGTACTATGTTCCTTATTTGCATGCCTAGCCACGATGTCTGTATTGGTCAGTAGGAAATTTGGCCTAGTTGGCCGTTTTCATTGCCATTAAAAGATTCGTGCTTGACTCTGTACGCTTGGTCACATGGAAAAGAAATGAACTGGAAAGTAGATTTTGCTATTATTTAACTGGATTTTTTCCCAGTGAAATTCTTATTAAAAGAGTACTTTAATTAACCTTTGTTTAGAAACTTATGTATCTGTATTTCTATTACAAGGAAGCTAGGAAAATATGATCAGACTCGCTCGCTGTATTTCACAAAAGCAAAATGTACGCCGTGACCTTAAACTTCAGGTTCGAGTATTTGAATGCCGCAGACTTCAAGGCTAAAGCTCGTGCTGAGTTTACAGCCATCCACGCACGCAAAAACACTCACGACAGATTACCCAGAAAATCCTACCTGCACCGCAGAAGGAAGTTACGTTACTTAGAATTTCCCCATTAGCTTCATTTTCTTTTTCGTCTTGAAAAACAAAGAGAAAGATGAGTTGAGGGTATCAAAATGTCTCGCTTCTTTAGTTTTTCTCAATTTTTTTTGCGAACCACAATAAGGTAAACCAGATAGAGATAAATAAATCTAAAACAGCGACAAAACCATGCATTTTTTTCTTACGTATTCTTTAATCGAACATTAACAAATCAGGTGACCATTTTTTCATCTTGGTTATGCGAAATACCCTAAAGGATAATGAGATCGAATAATGAACTTTCTTAGATAAGCCGTCCAGAGCAATCTTCCTTGACGATTTAATGGCTAATTTGATAAAAACAAAATGGAATACACAAAGAACCAGAGAATTTCTAAGCTCTCGTTGAGACCGTAAAATAGCTTATAAAGATGATTACAGAATCAACCGTCCTAAAATTATGTTGAGTATTTCTGCTAAAATAATGGCAAATTGTTTAAATTGGAATTTGTTAGAAAAAAGAAAACCTATAACAAGCAGTTGTCTTAGCATAAACGATTCATACTCAAATTTCTGTTTCAATTCTTAAGCATTATTATGCAATATCAAAAGTTTCAAGAAATTTGCTTAATAAACTTCGAATACCATGCACTGATACAGTGAAGATAGAATGAATTACTACTAAAATAAAGGGAACCAGATGAGTCTGGTTAGATCTCACTACTCTCCCAATCAAAAGAAGCAAAATTCAACGAAGTTAAAGCCTTATATCTCAGTCAATATTGAATTTAGTCGGCGTGTACGTTTATAAAAAGATATACTCTATAAGGTAGTCATTGTTGAATTTCACTGAGCTTTCCATCTACATGGAGAAGCAACAACATCTGCGAAACAAAACTGTCCAAAGAAAAGTTTTGAGGCATGAGTATTCCGACTTAGTGAGTCTTAGGGCTCTCAGATAGTCAGAAGTTAACTAAGGCAAGATTAAAGTAGAAAATATCAATGTCTTAGTAAACCATTGTAAGGCATTTTGAATTACAGTACAAATCGAAAAACCTCTAACAATATATCGCGTAGTTTTGTTGCAAAGACACGTCGAACATGTCTTATTACAGTCCACGTTAGTGTAGTAACTCCCACTTAATATTATTCTGCATTATCACTTCTACTTCCTTTCCGGACACTTAAGTTAAATAGTAGTGGTTAGTGACTGATGGTCGTGTGCACTTTAATAAACTTGCTACGTTAGTGATGTTTTCACAACACCTTTTTTTTGACGGGATAACTTGAAAATGTTGATTTACTTTAAGTATTCTAAAACAAAGAAAAGATAGATGTAACCTTTATTTTTCCCTTAGAAATTGTTGTCGAAAATATTGGCAAGTCTTTCAAACAATAAAATACTGTTAAAAACTATCAAGTAATTTGAAGGTAACACTATCGATAATTGTTCTTTAGATATTTGTAGTATTAGAGAGTATCTACTGGTTATAAAATTTAATTTCCAGTACATCTGTTTCAGTGAATAAAGAACCACTAATCCTGTTTTTTTTTCGTGGTGCAAATCTTCTGGTGTTACCTCTGATCACGGGCGTAACAACTTATCTTACTGATTGAGTCATGCCCATTCCCTCGAGGCTCTTCGGGGCATCCATAATAGTTAACAACAGTGGTTAAGGCCTCTATTTAATTTTTATCTTCGGGCCCCGTAACGTCTAATTGCGCCAATGGCTCTGATTTGTGCTACAAATTGTTTATATTTATAAAAGAACAATTACCAACTGAATTTATCTTCAAACAAGTGCATCATACGTTACCTAATTATAAACGAATACTTCTGCCTACCTATAGTATTTGGTATTTTCAACTTGAGCCGTACATTGTGCAATGAATGAACTTTGTTTAGATTTATTTTAGAATTTTCTCACAAAGTTACACAAGAGATATTTGCGCATACCTGTCCTTAATTCTAATTAGGTAGCTAGAAGGAAGGCTATCAGTCAACAGTTCCCACCTCCAACTCTTCGGCTACTTTCTTCTGGCTGATTAGAGGCTTTTCACTGACATTATAAGCGTCTTAGTAACTATGATACGGCGCCATCTTGGATGACCAACGATTTTCCAATATGGTGGACAGAACAAAAAATATTTAAAGACGTCGGCAAACAATCGCCTCTCGACACGTCAGGTATGAAGCAAAGGCCAGATATTTAATAAAATTGTCCTTAATTGATAAAACGACACGAACATCGTTCATAAAACTAAATGGAGGTCATGATGTAAAGTTATTACTAGATATAAGAACCACAGACATCATGATATTTCTGAGTTAAATACTGCAAACCCCCACACACTAGAATAGCTGAGAGCTTACAATAGTACAAAGGCCTACAGTGAGCCGGTTAATAATTAGGTTTCGAGGTGTTTCAACTACTTTAATTATGGATCAGATGTGTTAATTCATGTTCATCTAAACAAAATGAGGTAATGTTATCAAATTATGGTTTTTGTTGTTAAACCCTAGTCTTAAATAGATATAAAAATTCATAGGCCTAAAATTTGTGATAAAGAGATTTGAAATGTTTTCTACACGCCTCTGGTTTTGAACCCGCAATGGGAAAATTAAAAACAAAATGTGAAAAAAATCTACAATTAACGTGATTTTCGTCACAAATTGTAGACCTATATGGTTTACAGTGCTTCGCTAGCTTTCGGCATTTAGACCATAACTTTTAAATAGGTTTGACCCTGAAGAAGAAAGGTCCACCTTACCTACAAACAAACAATTAGAAAAGAACTCGTATGTTACGCAAGTAGTGGTTATTAGGCATTGCTAAAACTCCTAAAATTAATAGAAAAATGCAGAGAATTAATTTTTCTCTAATACAATGTATTGAAATGTTATTTCAGTATGGTTCTATAGATATTCTCTGTTATAAATGTTCTGTTTTATTTGACCTAAAGTCAAAAAGTCCTGGGAATCTTACTTATACTCAAAAAGTTTGGCATTTTGTTCTACTTTGCTCTTTGGTATGCGACCAGTAAAAGTCGCTAGATAGCGTTATTATTAGTCACATCCTTGATTTTGATTGGTTGGTTGTTCTTACGCACAAAACTACACCAATGGGTTACCTGTGCTCTGCCCATCACGAGTATCGAAACCCGATTTTTAGGGGTCGTCTTCTTTGAATTATACTAACTATGTAACTTTTTTTTGTAAACATCACAACGTCGCTGGGTATACTCCAGGACAATAAAAACACAGTACTTGTGTCAGAAAGCACTGCATGTTAATCTTCTTTTTTGGTTAAAAAATATTTCACTGGCATCTAAGATAGGGGTTCTCAAATTTTCTCAGCCCAAGGCTCCCCAGAACATTCCGCATCCTGACTGAAGCCCCCTACCCAATGAATCTAGAGATACTGAGAACCTTAACAGTGTTGTGTATTTTGCATATTTGCTACGGCCCACCCTGACACTTTGCTGCGGCCTCCATTTTGGAAACTATGGCTTAAGGGTTATCCACAGGGTAGAGCCACTGTTCGTTGAATGCGTTACACATTTTTTGTTTAAAATGTTAATGTCAGTAGAAGATGGTGAAATTATTAATTTTTCTTCTATGATAGGTACAAAAAGAACTTTTAGTATTAGAGCATTTTGTATTTAATTTCACAGTATGTATGCAAAAATATAAGACTTTTGACTTACATATATGTAAAAAGAAACATATCATACTCTTCATGTTATCATTGAATATAACAAACTGGTTAACTTTATGACGATACAATATAAGGTTAGAGAAAAGTCATATCGTTTTTCATCATTCTAGTTTTATTCTTAAATCAAATACCTGACTTCTCATTTGATCGAGCACTTTCTTAAAACATGTAACATTTTTTAAATTTCAGCTACTTACAGAAGGTTTTATTCTCTTTTTACCAGAATGATTTGTTGGAGACATTCTTAAACATAAAATGCCACTTCACCAAACTGGTATTTAATTTATTTTCTGTGATAAACTAAAATAAGCACTTAGTTTTGAACCTTTGATAAAGAGTATTTTTATTGTGATGCCATAAAAAGAAAAGTGAGCTAAACGTTTCATTGTTACATTTTGAAATAATAATATCTTTCAGTGATGTGTACTTCAGTTACAATGTTAATCATCTTAGTGAATAAAGCATGCAATACTGGAAATTAATAAAAATTATACTTATATTTTAATTTGGTGTCTAATGGATAATTAATTTCTTTTACATGCTTCAATATTTACAAATCTAATGAGAATGTTCAAGTTTTTATCTGAATGAGTGCAGAAAAAGTAACGAAAGAAAACGAATCTCTGTTATTTCTTCTTTGTTCATTTGATTTATTTTCAGCACAAAATATTTGGACACCATTATAATAGTTACTTAAGATACCAAATGAATTATTTTTGTTCCAGACACAACTAAACAATATAAGACAACATTTTCCGACGTTACGTTCAACCTCCAGGCAAGTCAAATTCCACAGCTTGAGTATTCGATTTTATTCGTAGACAGGCTGTATGATATCGTTGTCAAACATACCCATTCATGTTCAGAACACTTGTCAGTGATTTATATTCGTTCTCCCTATGATTATAAACCAGTTAAGAGGCATCATCTAATAACCCGTCTCCCTTGGGGGTACAAAATAGGGTCATCCAATGAAGGTGTTGGCTGATCGTGAAGTTACGTTCTAATGAATGATAGTCAGCAGTTTGACCTATTGCAGCATATTGCATGTTTTCACTATCTTGGGAAATTTGTTTTAAAATGATACTTTTCTGCTTAGCCTATAGCAGCATGACCTTTGAATGTTTTTGGTTTGGGCGAAAGTTGTCAAATCTAATTTAAGAAGTAAAACTAGATGCACGTTATAAGCTTCATAACACTGGCGCATTTCCTTGGCACTCGCACACTAAAAAAGTTGTTTAAGTAACTGCTGTTTAGACAATTATGTATATGAGATTATGCATGCAAGAGTTTCTTGATACTTATAGTTGATAGCGGCTTAAAACACCAAAATAATCGTATCTGGCGTAATTTGCAAATTCCTTCTTTGATGTTCCGTTGAAAACTCCCTGAAATTTGCCCTAATAATCATGTTTATGTATATCGGCCGTTTTCAGCAGTGAAACATCTGAATTTTGTATAGATTATCTTGTTTACAATGGAGGTATTCAACACTGTCAAACAAAAGTTGGAAGGTCAGATTTACACATACCTTTAGGCAAACACTAATTAAAGGAAGTAATATTCAGAGGGTGTGGCGCCACTTAGTGACCTTCGACATATTACATGTCTTTTTATTGGTATCCACGTCCTTCAACTCTCTTGTCACTAATAATTCTCCATGTCGTGAGAAATAAGTCGAAGGCCACGTGACTGTCTGACTTTTTTTTTTTTTTTTGCATGGTGTGTGAGAGACGTAGTAAGATATTGAATCTATATTGCAATATCAATTTAACTTAATATTTGCAGTTTTTAACATGCCAACAAAAATACTTATACCAGATAACTTGATTATTAAACTCGACTACGTTGAAATAACATTGTAGTTTTTAAATTCTGAAGATGTTAAACTATCCAGATGAACATCTATACAGAAGAAACTAAAATATATCCGGCATATATTTATATGGATAATATGCTCCTGGGAATGATTATATACCATACCGATTACTATAGTTTTCTCATCCCTCGGACATGAGGTCGAATGTTGTTGGATTCTTTGTACTTATATGTTCATTTGACTTTGATCCAACTATGATAAGCTCTCGTATCTTTCCATATACATAAGGATAATATACGGTTTATTCCATTATATTCTCTTGTTAAATAACCCAGTGTTTCACCAATTACAAATTAAGAATATATGAAGAACACATTAAATTAAAGTAACCATATATCTTGTGCTTTCTAACCTTGTATTGTCTTCATGACGAATCATTGATTTACTTCTCATTTCTAGACTCATGCATATCATTTCAGCTAGAATAACATCAGTGAAACTGGAATATGTACAACTATTTCAACGCATCTCTACACTGAGTGGTCACAAGTAAATAGACACCACCTTTTCAGAAAAAATGAAATTTTTCATTCATATTCACA
>NW_013666064.1:347632-351500 GCF_000517525.1 Limulus polyphemus | reverse complement strand
TGTGAATATGAATGAAAAATTTCATTTTTTCTGAAAAGGTGGTGTCTATTTACTTGTGACCACGCTGTGTATTTCCTCAAACCCGCTTTTGATAATGGTGAATGAAAATGTAATGTTCCATAAAAAGGCGATGAAGTGATGCAAGAATGAGTAGGATAAGTAGCTCTCGTTTCTTGATAAGACATAACTTCAGATTTGTATTTTTTATAATACGAACTTGATACTGAATCCAAAAACTAGCATTTGTTCTTGTGATATTTATTTTCCTGTGAAACTTCAGTTGTCTATAAGTACTTTTCACTGCTTATCGTTACAAATAATTTATGTTTGTTTACGTGATAACTGTATTCGCTCATTAATATTCACGAATGGGTTTTCAAAAGCACTTCATATGAAAAACAGAGACTACTTTATTATTGTACAAAGTGTTTAATCAGAAGGATGTGAAACGCTGTATATGTTTTCATTTTTTGATAAACATAAGCCACTCTAAATATTTAAACACCGTGGAATAACAAGAAGTTCAGCTATAAAATTCCTGAAAATAGGAGTTTTTATTTATCAACGAAATTCTTTGTTGCAGAAGAACGAACTTCCTCTGATTTCCTGTCATAAAGATAAAAAAAAAACCTGTTTGAAAATTGAAGGACGAGATTTTGAATGTAGATTTTTATCAAGTTTTAAGTGTGATAAAATAGAATGGGTATCGAAAGATGCCGTATAAGGTAGATTATCTATAGAAGGAGAAAAAGGATTGGGGCCCCTTGCATAACTAAGCACCAGGCGGCACCTATCAGGCATACATGTACTTCAAGTGAATTGTTCCTTCTGGCAGTGGCATTATCTCAACTAATCAGACGAACGAGCACAGATGTGAGCGTATCTAATAAAAAAAATCGACAGATATGTTGCTGGATTAGGTCAGAGGCAAGCGTATCCACATTATTTGAGTTATGTTTGGAGTTATGTGTCAAAGTAACATGAAGCTATTATTACCAACAATTAAGTGCTTGCAAAAATTGCATTATAACTTAGTTTTCTAGTCTTACTTTTTCTTAACCACTTCCACATGTCATTGTTGTTTTTACAGCGTTAGAATATAGTGCGAGAAAAACCTTAAGTGCAATTTGTTGTTACTGGCACAGAAAGGTCAAGTCAAATGTCAAGGGCGTAAAATATTGTTTGTTTTTGATTTGAATTTCGTACAAAGCTACACGAGGGCTATCTGCGCTAGCCGTCCCTAATTTAGCAGTGTAAGACTAGAGGGAAGGCAGCTAGTCATCACCATCCACCGCCAACTCTTGGGCTACTCTTTTACCAACGAATAGTGGGATTGACCGTCACATTATAACGCCCCCACGGCTGAGAGGGCGAGCATGTTTGGTGTGACGGGGATTCGAACCCGCGACCCTCAGATTACGAGGCGAGCGCCCCAACCACCTGGCCATGCCGGGCCAGGGCGTAAAAGAAAAGGTTGTTAATGGCAAACAGTAACATTTACTCCTTTTTCGCACTATTTAAAGTTGATTAGGAAATCTATTTTTTTGTTTGTAATTAAGCACATAATACTGCTGAAATACCGCTGTACCACTGGGGGGGGGGGAAAGTCGGTAACACCGAAAGTGAAAAACAGCAACAAAGATGGGAAGACTCAATCTTAGATGCTAGTTTTTCCTATCGATAGGAAGGAAAACACATGCGTTTGTATATATATATATCGTATATGTAAATAAATCAGATTTATAGGTACAGGTGTAGTTCGATAAAGACCACAGAATACATACAGCCTAGCTATGAAAGAAAGAATCTTTGGAATTAACCACATTTTCACGAGGTCACATACTTGAAGAACAGAAAAGCTGTCTTAAGTCAGCGAGAAACCACATGATCACTTACGGTCTGCATTCCGCAGTGAATAAGGTGACAATGTAGTTTCAATTACCTCGGAAACGACAGATTTTGCATAGCCTGGATGCCGAAAAGCCAATAGATCGGCCTCTTTGTGCTGTGAAGAGAAGTGTGAAGAATGACCCACGTGAAACAGCTGCTATTATTTGCAGGCCAGGTGTAAGTGAGTACCACTACCATCAAAAGTTATCTTTATAGCTTGGGCTACAATATCAATGTAGCTAGACTGAAGCTACTCCTCACCCCAGGCAATATTGTACATCGACTGTAATATTGTACGTTGGAACGCTAATTTTTTCTGATGAGTCAGATTTGCACAATTCTTTAACAGTAGATACTCTTGGGTCCAGAGATAATCCTTCCAGGAATTTTTGTTAATCTGTTTGCATGTCTTCACAAAATATGGTGGTGTTTCTGTTATGATGTGGGTGCCATTCGAACAGCGAGATGATCACAGTTGGTGGTATGCCAAGGGATTATCTCTGCTGTTCAATACGTCTCTATCCTCGAGCAAGGTCTTCTCTCTATCTTGTTTACGCTAATGACCAGCGTACTATATAAGGCAGTGTTTTAATAAAACTCCTATTACGAAGAGAAACACCTTGTTTTGAAGAGGCCTGAAAGATTTTAAATCAAAATTACTGTCAAGTTCGTCGTCGTCGACTCCTGTTCGTTCAGATTGAGTCACAAAACGAAAGATTAAAAGTCAGGACATTATTATTCTTCCCTGGCCAGGCGAATTGCTGTGTAAGAAATCTGTAGCGCATATGTGGTCATTCTTCATCATTTTCTGAGAAAGCATCGAAAATAAACAGCTGCCAGGGACACCTTCAACCAAGCTATTAGCCCCAGATTTCTAACCCCTATAATGAATATTTCAGACGGCAATCCTTGTTTCATGTTTGTTTATTTAATGGCACGGCATTCTTTTTAGAGCGGGTGTTTATTATATTTTGGTAGGCTGTGTACATATTTCTAAATTTTGTTAATTTGCAAGTTACTGAATTGAGCTATTCATCTGATCTGTATATTTCTGCAATTATCTGTTACATACTATTACAGTTCGTGTAAAGAAGCACATGGTATCGAGTCAGTGCAATATAAGATGAAAATATAGTAGTTGTAGAGAAAAACGTTAAATCGAAATCAGTCTTTCGAAGGGCCTTTATCCTATACATAACTAAATGCCAAAAATTGTACTAGAATGTGTTAGAATGCACTTTGAAGAAGTGAATTTATGTATGTTATGGTATACACATGTGTATATTTATTCTTAATAGGACATTTTCTCGAGGATCCGAAAATGTAATTTATTGTAGGCCGTCCATCGTTGTTGTTAGAAATGCTTTACCGAGTGAATAATTAAGTTACTGTCTATTTCAGCGAATGTACAAATAATATGTATAACGCAAAGACAGAGTCCCCACACCTCTCACTTTTATCTATACGCTGCATCAACATTCATGAGTAAAATATTTTGGATTCGCCTCGTAACAGCACTATGAGGTGCGTTCTGAATGATTAACATAAAAACAAATAAAAAAGAACAAATGAATTATCAAAATATTGTCAATATATTTAAGAACTTAGAAAAATGCTGAAATTAAAACTTACCATATTGAATTTTATTTCTGCAACTGATCCCTCTGTATTCATCCTATGATTTCTTATGTGTTAAAAAAATTGGAAGCCAAATTATATGCTTCAAAATATGGTTTACAGAAATGAATAATCAAAATGTTTTGCACATTTGTGTTACGTTTGAAAATGGCTTTCCTTGCTGTAAGACCACAAGAATAAACTTTATGATGTTAGAAAAATGCGTAGGTTCAAGAAGTCTTGATAGAAATGAATAAAAAACCCTATAAACCGAGCGCTTTCGAAAGGTGGACCTTTCTTCTTCAGGGGCAAACGTCTACCTTTCGAAAGCGCTCGGGTTATAGGGTTTTTTATTCATTTC
>NW_013666064.1:343576-347560 GCF_000517525.1 Limulus polyphemus | reverse complement strand
GAAATGAATAAAAAACCCTATAACCCGAGCGCTTTCGAAAGGTAGACGTTTGCCCCTGAAGAAGAAAGGTCCACCTTTCGAAAGCGCTCGGGTTATAGGGTTTTTATTCATTTCTATCAAGAGTAAGCTTTAGATATTAATTATACAGATAAAACAATTTGTCATTTAAATTAACATAAATCACATGATAAGACTACCTCATCGGAGATGCTATTTAATGAAAGAATGACCACTCTATATCTTTCAACCGTGACTCGTACACATATATAATCCTGTCATATCAATCCTTACTCTTCATAAAGTACCTCCTCTCGAACAACCTTGATAAACTAATTTGCTTAACAAAGTCGATTCAAAATTATCCATACAACTAATATTTTGCTTTTTAAGTGTAGTTGTCTTTATTCTATATAGAATGTTTAATCGTGAAATTTGAGGTATCCGTATATCTATTCTGGGGAGCATTTTACATGCATCATTTATCTTCCTTTAATCACAACGTGTCTGGATGATAGATTTGATGAAGACCCATACGTGTTTCTTGTGTGTTTTTTCTGGCTGTTCGATAATCGTACTTCAGTGATGATACATAGGATAATTTCTTAAATCACGTTTGGTGAATAAACATAAGAAAATAATAAAAAATATAGCCTTGTTTTTTCTTGAATGGACATAGATTTTGGTTTAGTTAGAGTCGATTACTGTTTTATTTGCATTATACTAGAATATGGTTTTCTTTGTGTACTTTAAGAAATAATTGATATTTCTGTAGATGAAATATAGGTTTGAAATATATTTTTAATAACCCCTAATGCTCCTCAGTGGTATAGCGGTACGTCTACCGACTTACAACGCTAGAAACCGGGTTTCGATACCAGTGATGGGCAGAGTACAGATAATCCATTGTGTAGCTTTGTGCTTAACTAGAAACAAAAATAACCTCTTAACAGTACTTAAAGTGACCAAACATGAAATCTAACCACGGTTGAACGTGAAAAGGGAACTTTCAGTTTCAGTTGAAATTAAAAGGGAAAACATTAACGTGATAACAGCACTTTAATTCTTTGGCATTTAGTTGATATAGCGGAGTTTCTACACAATTCTTGAACTGTCACTATGAAACATGGCAAGCAAGATGTGTCAAGTTGGATATTTATAAATTACAAGTGTACGACATTCAGTGACTTTTATGGGCTCGTCACCGATAATTTATGACTTTTTTTTTAAATACTACATTTATTGATTAAAAAAATGTCAACGATCTCTGTTGATCCTCTTAATATGACTTTTAGGACGCTTCCTTCCGTCAACTGTTGTACGGCTTGTTTCTTATTAATCGCAAAGCTTCACAATGGACTATATGCGCTGTGCTCACTGTTGGGATCAAACCACTAGTTTTAGAGTTATAAACCTTCAAGCTACCGCTGAGCCGCTAGAGGGATGCATAATAAGACTTATCCCTTCCACACACACACACACACTATAAAAGAGAGAAAAGAACGTTCATGTTGAGCTAAATTTGAAACATTATTTCACTATTTTTTTAGTTTGTCTACGTGTTATAGTGTTTAGAATTATCTCTTTATTATCAAATGTTTAATGTTTTAAATGTGTGTTTATTTGACAGTTTAAAATGTGAAATTGACCTTTTAAAAGCAAGAATAAGATGGCATGAAATTGGTTTTAGTAGAGGTTAAAAGTACGAACGCGCTTTCTCGTAACGGTGTTATATTTTTCAAACCTTGACTATTTATTCTTCATATTATTATTTTGTTTTGGCATTAATGTTTGTTTGTTTGTAATTAAGCACAAAGCTACACAATGGGCTATCTGTGCTCTGCCCACCACGGGTATCGAAACCCGGATTCTAGCGTTGTAAGTCCGCATACATACCGCTGTGCTACGGTGGGGGCGGCATTAATGTAATTGTCAATATGCAGTTATAAACTAGTGTTTTTATTCCCTCAACAATGAATGCTATACTAAACAAATATTTTGGCATGCATGATTTAAATTGATGAATGAAATTTGTGGTATTTTATAGAGTAGAAGATTTTATTCGGTAACAACAAGATCAATTAGATAAGCCAATACAGTTTTAAACAAAGTAATTCAGTTTGACTTTTTTTCATAAAGATGCTATTGAAATTATTATATTTGCCGATTTATCTGCGAAAATATATCCAGTTGCTATTTTACCACCGATCACTCTAATTGCTCGAACTGTAGTTACAAATGTTACCGCTAGATGGCAGGCCTCTTCAGTAATCAGTAAAACGTTGTTTTAAATCGTTAGAAAAACTTTTGAAATAATATTTAAAAGAGAAACGTAAAATAAGTAAGACCCCATATGTTGTATTGTTTAGTGATGAAAATGTGGCATTCATATTATTTGATGCGGACAAACATTATAAATGCTGTGACTATATAAATTAATTCACCTTGAGTACGTAGTGTCGCCATGTTAATAATAGTCATCCATTACTGACACAGATGGGAAAACTTTACATTTGAACTTGCAAAGGTGTAGGAGGCAAATTAAAAGTGGGAGAGACCAAGGTTTATTTGGCAGAGCAGAGCAAGGGAAAGTGCGCCACAGGCGTACCCATTACAGCCGGGGTCCAGGGTTATCCTTAGAGCCCTGGAAGCTTTTGGGTTTTGAATTAAATATTAGCATTCTCCTGCTTTTCCTGAGAGTAATTTTCTTAATTCTGATGCATTTTTACTGAGACAGATTGAAGGATGGGGACACAGCCCCCCCCCGTCTTCCTATGCTACTAATATGCATTCCAGTTAAACAATACATTCTTTGTTTCATTAGTTCCAATTGAACTCGTATTTTTTTAAACATATGGAAAATAAAAAATAATTAATGTAAATGGCCAATATAGTGGTAAAAGAACACATTGAACGAAACGCGAAGTACACTAAAATACAAGTCAGTTCTATACTCTTATTGCGTGTTTTTTTTTTTTGTATAGTGTAGCGAAGTTTAAATGCCTTTCTTTTTTCTCTTAACGGTGATGCACATTAAAATTTCAATTGATAAATATATTTGTCGTCTAATGATTAATACTGAAAATTAGTGTCAGACATGCCTAACATTAGATATACTAGCAATAGTTGTATTGCTCAATATGTTTGAGGCAAATTTAACGTAATTTATACGTTTATAGTTTAAACAGCTTGCAATAATTTCTGGTTGCTATTCATGTTTTCACGGATTTGTTTATTTCCGTACGTGAAGAACAAATTGCCATTATATCTTAATGGTGTAGGCTTAAATAACCTAAGGAACAGCGAAAATGCGTGACGTTGGGAAGATTCTCAAATACCTTCTGTTATGTCAGCCGTACTCCCCACCCCTCCTCCTTCCCGCATTCTGATGAAGAGGGTTAGGCTATTCCGTGATATGCAGGTAGGGGGTTGGGAGGATTGGAATCCCTGATCGGGGCGAGTGATTGCTATGAAGGACATAACCGACTGCTGATTAGTATACACCGTATTTGGCTTAAGTATACGACAAATTGCCATATTTTTACTGCTAAATTTCGTTTGTTTTAATAATCAAACAAACCGATCTCACGACAACTCAATACTTTATCAAATATTTCCAGAATACTATCCCAGTACGCGAAAAATGTCCATGAAAGCTAAAATTAAAGAAATCTAACATATTAAACATGTTTTGAAAAAACAAAACAAAAACTGCCTAAGTATTGATATGTGACACTCAAGATAAACTTGTTGAATTATTTGGAACTTGTTTAAGAATCTGTAAGATTTTATTTTTTCATGTAAAGTGCCTTTTAGTGTCCGAAACATAAAGCAATAAGGTTACAGTTTTTAAACATTATTAGAAAAATCTATAAAAAAAACAACTTAAAACAACGCACTTTTGTCTGTCGTACAATATTTTAAAGAGGTTCTGTGAACGTATGTGCTATCATATTTTAAAGAGGTTCTGTGAACGTATGTGCTATC
>NW_013666064.1:334340-342576 GCF_000517525.1 Limulus polyphemus | reverse complement strand
TATATATATATATATATATATATATATATATATATATAGACGAGTTTTAAATCGCCACCTGAGGGTGCAAAAAAGCTATAATAACGAAAAAAACAAATTAATAATTTTGGGAATCCATTATAAAAATAGAAGCCATTGAGCGCTGGTTTGTGATTTTTTTTGTCATTACTTACACGTTCTGATGACGCAAGCATACATAGTAGATGTAGTTGTTCTTAATCCCTAATTTACAATTTCACGAAGTTTTTACAATTGTTCCTTGACTACCATCGATCACTAGTAAACAAGTTTAGTCAGATAGTACACAATAAATACGCTTATCAATACAGTAATTTGTGTTTCCGGAAAACATGATTTTAATAGAAAAGAGAAAAGTACGAATGACACCACCTTTAATATAATATTATCTACTGCTAGCTTTCAAAATGTAGGAGTAAAACGAAAGATGATAAAGTCAGATTAAAATGCCCCCCCCCCAACACATAGAACGCAGGTTGCCCATTGTGCAGCTTTATGCCTAACTACAAACAAACAAACAAATTGAAATATAATAATAATAGTAGTAGTAATGTTTTTCTTTCTTATCCTTGGGTTTTAGGCTATATAACCTTCTTGTCCCCCCCCCCTTTCTTGTCTTTATTTTGGTTTGTCTTGAATTTAGCGAAAGCTGCTCGAGGTCTATCTGCCATAGCAATCCCTAATTTTACAGTGATAGAGTAGAGAGAAGGCAGATAGTCAACAACACCCACCACCAACTCTTGGGCTTCTGTTTTATCAACGAAGTGTGGAACTTACCGTCTAATTATACGCCCCCACGGCTGTAAGAGCGAGCATATTCGGTTATGGAGATTCGAACCCTCGACCCGCAGAATGAGAGTCGATTTCCTTCCCACCAGGCCATGCTAGGACTTTTATTTTGAAATGCGTAAACTTTAAGAACTATAGTTTTTGTGAATATGCTGTGAACTCTTCTGTTTCGTTTATAGTTGTGACAAAGTTCTATCAAACAGCCCTTCGTCGCTCAGAGGGGTAACTCTGAGGCTTATATTGCTACAAGTGATGTTTCGATCCCACTGTGAGCATAACACAGATAGCCAATTTTCGCTTTGAGCCTAATAACAAACAAAAACAAATCAATCAAACAATTTATGAATTACAAAAATGTTATTACCACAATAATAATAATCATTTTTTTTAGTAATATAAAATTTATTTATGCTCGATATCATAACCTCACCCTTCATGACATAGGTGCCAAAGAGGACGCAGGTTAGACCCGATTCATAATTAGCCAATGCAGTTCAGAGATATGTTGATTGTTACGTATTAGAATTTCAAATGGTCTGAAATTGAGTTAACTGATAATTTAGATTAAGTAGTTAAATTGTACTTTGGATTTAGCAGTTAAGTAAAAGCCGATATATAGTCAATTTATGATTTTTGCCAACAAGATTGATACACACAGTTTTCTTGTTTTTAAAACACAAATACGTTTTAATATACACATAAAAATACAATTTACAATAACAGTTATTACAAATAGTTATTACAAAGAATGACTTATAAACAAAAGTTTCACAAACTTACAAGCAATATAAAGTCTTCTTTCTAGTCTGGAACTTCTTCGATATCTTATCGAGGGTTCACGATAAGCGAGTTAATTTCGAGTTGAAAGGTACGATTCGGTTAAAGAGGAGCTAGCTAGCTTTGCCCTTCGTTATTCACCAGCTACACACGCCGAGTTTTCCACGATGAATTTATATAATGTTTTCGTAAAAATACTAATGTCCGATGAGAATCCACTGAAGTTAAAATGATTTGTAATGTTCAAACTTTGTAAAGGTTCCTGGCCAAATATCTGAAGTTTTTAGATTGATAAGCGTTATAATAATCACAATTATAGTTTCCAAAGTTTATAGCACACTAACTATAGCGAACTAATAATAGACACTCTCTTTTGGCGCGTCGCGTTGGTTATATTTATAGGTGTGTGGAGGTTTTCTAGAAAATTCAGATTACGTAATAATACAAACTTAAGCGTTAACGTACAGGTGTCGATACCCGTGGTGGAGAGAGAGCACAGATAGCCCTTTGTGTAGTATTGTGATTAACTGCAAACAAACAAATCTTTTTACATTAAATTTGTTTTTAAAGTTCTAAATATTAATGATTTGAAAGTCTAGCAAAATGTTTGATAAATTTAAAAACTACATATCTAATATAAACTGTCAAAAATAAAAAACAATTGTTTTGAAATCTTAGAAAATATGCGTACCTGCTTATATCAGATTATTATTTTAATCAATAAAACTTTACAGACAACTAACCCCAAAACAAGAAGCTTTTTACACAAAGTGGAGAAAAAATAAAACAAGAATACAAAGTACAATGTGGAAAAGTAAAATAAACACTAATAAGAGAAATATTCGCATAATTGTAACCTAAAAAGCGATAGGTAAGAATATAAATTCTATGAGTTTTTTTTTTACCAGATTCATTTTTAGATATAAAAGAGGAAAATTTGGACCCAAGTATTGCATATTACAACAGTTACGATTTAAAAGTCCAATTAGACTTACGAAGAGAAAAATATAATAGGATTGTTCGACATTTAGAGCCGGATATTTTAGAGAACAGCATTTGCTGTTTTAAGCTATTTCACTTTTAGCAGAATAATTAGGCTAACTAGGGCACATTTTACTATCCCACACCGTGGTTCCTTTACACGAGATAATTTTTGATATTACAGAAAATCCACGACAAGTTTCATTTGAATGGTGACAGGGAGAGAAAAATCATTCATTGTTCTTTTCCGAGAATTGGGCTTTCGTAAATCAACACGTTTTCTGTGACTGTAGACACTGACTGTCATTCATCAGGAAGTAAAATGTTTTTGTTGACTTTGAGCCATTAAGGATTCTTTTTTTTTATATACAATTCTCCCTTTTTATCTTAATCATCATGTATTGGTTGTCTGGGTAGATCTAGTTACTCCAACAAGTTCCTTTTACATTGAAGGACGAAAAAACACAAGAGTTGCAGAAAAACAGGCGGACCTAGCTGAAAACTTATCGCACATCCAATCAATGTGACAAAAGGGACTGGAACGGAATAGCTCCTCACTTCTTTGCGTAGGAATACTGCTATCCAATGTTTAACAACACAAATTAAAATTGATGTATGTTATAGGGATGTCAGAAGAAAGCATAATGTATCGATTAAGTGTTTTTTATGATATGGTAGTCTTTCGAGTAACATGCTTGAATAAATCGTGAAAATTTCCATCGAGCGTTTACATGATGCCAAGTGTAAACTCAAAACCTGCAAGTATTACTATACAATATAGAATATTTTACTCGTACTATACCACCTTTTCATTTTATTTGAGTAGATATATTCAAACTTCTAGATTCGTTGCGTGTCCCCCCTCCTGATGGCTTAGCGATAACACTGAGGATTACGACGCTAAAATTCGGGATTCGATCTCTGTGGGCTTGGCATGGCCAGATGGTTGGGCGCTCGACTCGCAATTTGAGGGTCGCGGGTTCGAATCCTCGTCCCATCAAACATGCTCGCCCTTTTAGCCTAAGAGCCTCTAGTCTTTCACTGCTAAATTAGGAACGGCTAGTGCAGATAACCCTCGTGTAGCTTTGCGCGAAATTCCAAACAACCAAACCAAAATCGATCTCTGTGATGGGCACATTGCAGATACCCCATTGTGCAGATTCTACGATTAAACGAGAAATAAATAAATAACTGCTTTATGTTGATTTAAAACAAATTTGCCCCCATAATGTTTTACGTAATTTATCATTTGCTTCATCTCATTTATACGTTAACTAACATTCCGTTCCCGTTCAGTATTACACTGTGTTAGTAAAAACGAGATATTAAATTATTAGGATAAACTCATTAAGAAATCGCCACTCCTGCGTCTGGCGAAATCGTTCGTCATCTGCCGAAATTAAGTTTGTTTTAAACAACAAGAGAAATTGTGTGTTTGGGATTTAAGCATATTGTTGTTTTTATTCTTAACCCCCCTGGGTCGTAACTACGTCAAACATTTTAGTTGTTCACGATAAACCTTCCCTTCCAGCTGGGGGTGGGATGGAGGTTAAAACGACAGGTGTTATTTGTTTATCTTTATTCAAGTAATATCATTAAACAAACTAACAAAAAACAATTCTTTGTCAACAGATTTAACACATTTGTTTTCGATGTTAAAATAATTTTGTGTCAATGCGTATTTAAATAAGCGCAGAAGCTAATACTTTTGTACTTACATCATCATTATTATCAAACACTCACTCATTGATACTGTCCCCCGGTGGGACATCGTTAAGTCTCCACACTTACAACGCTGTCCCCCGGTGGGAGAGTGGTATGTTTACGAAATTATGACTTTAAAATCTGGAGTTCGTTTCCCCACGGTGGACACAGCAGATAACCCAATGTGGCTTCGCTCTAAAAACAAACAAACTTACAGCGCTAAAATCTGGGGTTCGATTCATTTCAGTGAACACAGCGCAGGTAACCCATTCCTTAGCTTTGCGCTAAAGAAAACAAGAACAAATAATCATTGATTTTACATGAAATTTTGTTGCATGTTCCTATAGGTCGCCAGAGTGAGAGTAAGCTTGAGTAAGACCTTAGTTATAACGTTAACGTTTTGTTTTTCTTAATTTGTAGTAGTTAAACTATAACTGAGATACGATTTTTAATTAGAATAACAACCAAATCTAAAAGCTGCGTAAATATTACCTAAGAAATAACTTACAATACTTACATAACGAGGCCCATATGGCCTTAAATAAACATATAACAATTACCATATTTTTGTTCTTTTGTCACATTGTATAACTTCAAGACTGTTTGAATGAAGGTCTATTTTAAACATCTGTGGTTTCAACATTCATCTGATCATCGTACTATTTGTTCCATTAAAGAAGTTTTATATTAACATCATTATTATTGTTCGTTCATTATCTCGTGAACTCTTTAACTGTATGAGGTGACGTGATTATATATTCTGGAAATAATTAGGTTCTGGGTGCATAAGTTTACTACAGAGAACGGTTGCGCAAGTGAACCTTTTGTTAACCTAAAAGAAAATTACCCTATGCAAATTAGTCGGATAATTTTCTTACTGGTGGAGTCAATTAGCTAAGACTAACACGTTATTGTATGAATAGTAATTTTGTACGTTTTATGTCTTCCTTTCTTACAGTACTTTATTATATTGTTCATTGATATAAAAATCAAGATATCTCATCCTCACCTAACTTCAGCTCGAATCTGTACAGGTTTGGTATATCCTTATAATACATACCCGTCTCTTTTCACATTTCTGACTAAGGCTTTGCGATATCTACATTTTGCGCCTTATCTTTGTCTCTTCTTGAATTTTTATATTACTTCTTTAAAATGGTCTGGTTCCAGATTCCCTTGATCAGAGGAGGCAATGTGAATATCTGTGTATGAACTATATCTTGCTAGTTTTTATAGCACCTATACGAACACTTAAGTAGCTTTATAAAATGGATAGTTCGATTTGTTTATATTATAAAATAAAATGTTTTAGATTTTTGGATGAAAATTTTCAAGGTACGCTAGTTCCGAACGTTTCTTTAATTAAATAGATTTGCCCAATATTCGAGTGTATTTGTGTTTCTTGCAAACTTAAGTACCATACCCACAGAAGCATAAATATTCCCTTTTATATTTGTCATTTCTTCTTTAAAAAGGTTTGTAAAGAATTAGCAAGGTTCACACTAAATCCCGGGAACTTTTAGATTTGTAAAAGGCTTACTAAATACTCCAGGAAAATTTCTAGAATAAAAACAGAAATAAGTGGCAGGTCTGGAAGATTCTTGTAACATTGGATATGTTTTTTTTTTGCTGTTTTTTTTTAATGCTAAAAATTTTCCTAAATCCAATGTAGGTGTAGACTCACACAAAATGTTTATTTTAAGAGTCAAGGATCTGAAACCAATGATGTATTGTACATCATGAGTCCTGTTTCTTTTTCTTTCGTTTCGATTTTTTTTTGTGATACATGTCTACGTTAAAGTGCGCTCTTTTCTGAAAAAAAAGCGTGTTCTCTACGAACATTAGCTGAATGTCATGATTAAATGAACACCTATAATACAGCATAACGTACATACGTTTTTCATATACTTCGTGGATATGCAAGACCTGGGGTAACGCTAGAGCGCTCGACTCGCAATATGCGAGTAGCGGGTTTGAATCCCTGTCACTGAACATACTCGCCCTTTCAGCCATGGAGGCGTTATAGTGTTCCAGTCAATCCCACTATTCGTTATTAAAACGATAGCCCACGGTTGGCGGTGGTTTGTGTTCATTAGCTATCTTTCCTCTAGTCTATTACTTCTAAGTTAGGAACAGCTAGTGCAGACAGCCCTTGAGTAGTTTTGTGCAAAATTCAAAAACACAAAAACAATCATATACTTTGTAACTTACACGTAATTTGCTCGATTACTTGTATACCACTTTTCGTGTTGAAAAATACTGGAAGTTATTACCTTCAACTCAGTAATATTCAGGAAATACAAAGAAAAAATCAGAACCATCTTACCATCAACATATTTATAGAAAGAAATGGAAAATTACAAAATCCTTAAAACACAGTTTTACGAGTGTTGTTATGTGAGCACATATGAGGTAATGAGTTATATTAGGTAAAATAATTAGCTCCGTGTGAAAGGCAAACACATAAAAGAAATTAAGCGTGTCGATAAGAAACAAATAAATAATGCACAATCTTCAAAAAGATTGACAGCAAATATTTCTTAAGCTTAACAAATATCCTGAATAAAAGCGCAGGGGCATTAAGGTGTCATCGAGTAAGCTATAAGTAACTTTACTCACGATCTCGAGTAACGTCTACTTTTCATAACATTTGGAAGCTAAGTAATAAATTCAGGCTATGGCTAATGCGATTAGGCAAACTTCACTACTGAGATTAATAAATTAAGATATAAAATTTCGAGCTTAGTATTGTAAAAAATAAAAATAAATATGAAAGACGAAAGAATGCGATGGATCCTACAATTGGGTTTTTCCTTGGATAATGGGCACACAACTATGCAAATAATTATAACACACTCTAGAAATATAAAATCCATACAAGCAATCTGGTAATTCGAAATTGGATTTCTTTTTCTGGAATGTAACTTCCGTTGGAGTACTATATGTGTATATATATATTAAAGACAGCGTTTTGGCCTTATAAACAGCAGAAAAAGAAAGAAAAGGTTTTAACATGCATTTTGAATTAATAATTGGAAAATGTTAAATACCCCTAACAACTGGTTTATCTGCGTACCTATGATTTCAATTTTATTGCTATAATCACTGACATCCGAAATAATCGCCATTTTACTGATCTACTCTTACGAGAAATGCACTTTTTAAAAATGTATTGCAAAAACTCGTGTGTCAAGCTTGGTGCCATAATTCTAGTCCGTTATCAGATTATCGCTTGAACAAAAATTGAGACAGATAAACAGACTACCCTCGTTACTTAAACCGTCGCGGTCTATTGCCCAAAGAAAATAATGAGATATACTGGATATTTCGTAGAAGTACAACGCTGATGTTATATGTCAAATGTTGCGAAGAAAAGTTGTTATATTACAAAAAGGGATTATAGTGATCCTGTATATTGCTTAATATTCATAGTTGGATGAGCAGGAAACAAGAACACCCTTCTGAAGTTAATAATACGATCAGCCATAAAGGAAACTTTTTTTTGTCGTTGTTATGGCCAACGTTTGATAGTATAGTATCAATAAAGGTAAGAATTACCACACGTTAGTTTTGAATCGAGAAGGAAAAGTTTTTTCTGTTGTTGTTGTTTTCACTAACAAAGCAAGTTGGTGGATTCGTAAATGACGTAACTGCTCGCGAAACACCTGCTCCCATTGGCTACTGGACAGTGAAGTGAAAATTGATAGTCGCAACATGAAACTGTTTGTTTGTTTGTTTTTAATTTCGCGTAAAGCAACACGAGGGTTATCTGCGCTAGCCGTCCATAATTTAGCAGTGTAAGACCAGAGGGAAGGCAGCTAGTCATCACCACCCACCGCCAACTCTTGGGCTACTCTTTTACCAACGAATAGTGGGAGTAACCATCACATTATAACGCCCCCACGGCTGAAAGGGCAAGCATGTTTGGTGGGACGGGGATTTGAACTCGCTACTCACTTTTTCACCA
>NW_013666064.1:327244-333411 GCF_000517525.1 Limulus polyphemus | reverse complement strand
GCGACTCACTTTTTCACCACTCTTTAAATGTACAAAACGTTGAGTATTACGAAGAGTTTATTTTATGGTTTTGAACTAAGTATCTAATACAAGTACAGAAACATCACATGTAAATGATTTTGAATATGAAAGTCAGCAAGTTAGCTGTCAGGTGATATAAAGTCATAGTGGAAGTTATGTATAAGAACTACATTTTGAGATTGTTTGGCGTTTCGTTGGTAGTGTGATGCCACCGAAAATTTCTCGCTCATGGAATGGGTATGTAACAGCCGTTTTCGACGCAGATATTCATTGTACTGATTGACATTGTAATATTACGAGCATCCAGAAAGAGACGAATCCATGAACACAGAGGTCAATAGTAAAAGTCGTCCAAATGCCCCAGGTAACAATACACAATATAATCAAGAACGATTTTCGTCTGAAAAAAGCGACATTCGTCACGTGTACACAAACTGCTTCAACGACATATCTAGGGCGACACTTGTCACGTGTACACAAACTGCTTCCACGACATATCCAGCCGACGCTTGTCACGTGCACACAAACTACTTCCACAACATATCCAGGTTGACACTTGTCACGTGTACACAAACTGCTTCCACGACATATCTAGGGCGACACTTGTCACGTGTACACAAACTGCTTCCACGACATATCCAGGTCGACACTTGTCACGTGTACACAAACTGCTTCCACGACATATCTAGGGCGACACTTGTCACATGTACACAAACTGCTTCCACGACATATCCAGGAAAGAAAGACCAATAGCGGAAAACTGATGAACGGTATGTTGCCCTGGAAAAATGGCAGTATGTGAACCTTAATAACATAACAAGTCTTGTGCCTTTTTCTACCAGTCAATGGGTTATTTATTTTCCAACAGTGATGCACAGCATGTCGCGAAATTGTTTCAAAATAATTCATTATCATCGTCCGGATACTGCGCCTTGAACAAGTTAGGGATCAGGAGAGCAGATACAAAGTGTATGGTGAACTCTGCCTACTATCACATTAATGGTCTGGACTTTGTATCACACAAAAATACCGGCTTTGGAAGGAAAAGATGGCGACACGATATGGGTTCGCCAAGATCTGGCTTCCAGTTGTGCTTCCTATCAAAGGTGTATCGGTCGAGTCGTCGGACGCAGCTTTATGAATTTCTGCGCGATTGGACTGTTGAAGTGTATTCTGGGAATCCGTTGTTTTCATACATTAGATAGGTTATGGAAAGCATAGGGAGGAGTTGTTTGCTTTGGAGATTATAGACTTATGTTGGAGTCTTTTGCAACGGAAACTGTGCTTCAGGAATATTCTCTTGACGCACGGCCGTCAGAAATAGCATGACTTGATCATTATTGGCTTTCATATTTTGAATAAATGTTTAGAAACGTATTTATCTTACTGTAAAAATATATTAAACAGTTGGTAGTAATCTCGGCTTGACTTTGAGGAAATTTATCGTAATTACAAATTAAAATCTTTTTGACTAAGTCAATAATAATCAAACAAGTCCTCAAACCTGTTATGAAAGTCAAATTAGTTGTTTCTCATTCAAACAAGAACGAGGTTTTAAGTGTACTCTACTCTGAGTACCAAGTTACAACATATTCTGCTAGCATTATATCTAGCAGATCGAGAAACTTTTAAATTTCTGGTGTACTTATCTCAGTCTTTTCAGAACTATGCATTACACTGTGTGTTTATATGTATATGAGCTATAAGCGTTTGGGTTACTGCGGGATTCAAACCCACAATGTTACCGTTATAAGCCACCGGCGGACGCAGAAACCTGTATAATAAAATTTATCAAACAGTATAATATTATGTAATTAAAAATGCCAATGTTCTATGAGTATCTTTAATTTGTATAAACAAATAGGACTGTCTCTCTATTGCCCACGTTAATATATCACTGTGACTGCTTTTTCATGGCATCTTATTCTGGTGTTGATTTATATTTTTTTAAATTTATTTATGTTTTTGGATTAAAATCATTTCAAAAATAGGTAGATGGATAAAAAAAGCTAAGCAAGAACTTTCTTTACCTTTCACGTACGACTCTGAGGTGAAAACGTCTGTGATAGTAAAAAATAAGGCATTCTCAGTACATATATTTAAGAAGACACTGAACATGACAATACACATCTTTAAGAGGGCATTTTGAAAATGACAAATATATGTGTTCAAGAAGGCATTGTGAATACATGGGATTAAGAAGGCATTATGAATACATGTGATTAAGAAGGCATTCTCAATAAATATCTTTGAAAATATATTATATTTAGGGGAGGCTTAAATAAGCGTATGAGTTACCCAGCAAAAATAAACGTACAGAAATTATTATTAAAAATTACATGAATTAATGAATGGTCATCAGAATCAGAAATAATAGCGTAAATTTTAAGTGCGCGATAAACCAGCACGCTTTCAACGTTTCTAAGTCTGATGAGTACACTGTGATCAGAATATATATTTATTATTATTTCTGTTATTATGTGATCGCCTCTAATAACTTCTAGAGAACCATAAATTTACTATTTGTATTTATTATGCAAAAATGTCCTTGCATAACTGTAGAATACTTCTTTTCAAAGAAAACTCGCCGTATTTTAGTGAAAATATACGAATTACGGTTTCATTTGCTTTGTTTGAACTCTTCGATAAATTTGGTTGCTGTTACGTAGAAACTTTCTTTGTCAAGAACCACTTATATTAAAAAACACAAAAAACAGCCTTCAGTTCTGTTTATCTATCGCGTGACATCTTTCTTGCTTTAAGCTAATTAAACTATTCATTTTCCATGGCCAAAGTGTCTCGTTTGACGTTTATTATCAGACTTTTTGTGGTGATTGAATAGGATAAATTAATATCATTAACTAAAAGATATTCACTTTCTGACATAGATCGTTAAAAAGATTTTTTGTTTAGTGCGTGGCATCTTTTCTACCCCTTGGGAGAATAGACTTACCCACCCAAATATTGCATTCTGTGCTTTTCACATGCGAACGAACGCATCTGTTACTGGTTCAGTATAAGAATGCCATGTAAGTTGTGGACTCTTCTCGAACAAAAGCTTGTGATATGTTCTTTTGTGTTTATCTCGACTGTGAGTATAAGTTCGTATTTCGTGCTATTTATGCATTAACTAACACGTATGTCAAACAAATGCTGGTTATATTCTTTTTGTGCTGTTTTTGGAGATTCTTTATAAAATGTGCATCAAAAGCTGTTTGCTTTTTTAAATATAGTAAAAAATATTTTAAGTCTAATTATGGTTTATACTGTGCATGCTCTATTGATTCAGCTATTGTATGTGTATATATATATACATGTATGTATAGTAAAATATTTTAAATCTAATTATGGTTTGTACTGTGCATGTTCTATTGATTCAGCCATTGTGTGTGTGTGTGTGTGTGTGTGTCTATATATGTATATGTATATATATACACACACATATATATATATATACATATAAGTATAGTAAACATATTCTAAATCGAACTATTGCATCTTTTATTGATCCAGCCATTGTGTGTGTGTATATATATACAGTAAAATATTTTAAATCGAATTATGGCTTACACTGTGCATGTTATATTGATTCAGCCATCATGTGTGTATGTGTATATATATATAACTATAAAACCAATTTTACAGCATTATTTGTATGAGGGTGACATATAAAAATAACGATAATTGATTTCTGTTGAAATCTAAATTTAATGTTATAAATCAAGCCAGAAAATCAAGTAAACAAATTCGTTCAGATAAATATATCAGAAGTTTGAAGTAATACCATTTATAAAAAAAAAATAGGAAATATATAAGTAAGTCGGATTCCCAAAGCAATTTAATAGTGCATTTCATTATTTTGTCATGTAAGGAAATTCAAAATTATTTCAGGAGGAACAGAGATCATATATCCTAATGGCGTAGTAGGTTACTTAGTTATGTGATCACTTATCTCACTGGCGTAGTACGTGCGCGTGGAATGTAACAGTCTAGCGAACAAAAAACTCCCAAAAACATTAAGAGCATTCCATTCTTCCGCGTGGTTTAGCAGGGTCTGTTGGCCATCTGGCTTTTCGACCGGCGAGGTCGGCTGCTGACCTTGAAAGGGGGCCGACTTTGGCATGAGGTTCCTTTCCTCACATCTGTGTGTTTACAAGACCAAAGCAGGACAGTAATATCCCACTGAGAGCAAAAAATCAACCAGTCTCCGTCTTGAGAGTTTCAGACCTCATAACTGATCAGGATATGAATAATTTAGGTGGCAGTTTGGAGACAGGAGGAGAGAGGTTGTGGTTTTGGAGTTTATCCGTGTGCTTACGTCAATATGAATGTACGTGTGTACATAATAATAATATTACTGTATTCCTGTTTAAGTTTAATTTATGACAATATCTACACCTCATTGCAACTTGTCGAGATAAGTTGTAGACTTGTCAGGCAGATAGAAAAGTTCATTATACAGCTTAAAATGTAGGAAGAAGATCTGGCAAGTATAGTTACAACTTTACAACTTTAAATATATATATAATCTTATAACTGAGTTGCTTTTTTTTTTCTGCCACCCGTGACTCTTTCTTTTTATTCATATATTTCTACAAGAAAAATACAGTTATTCACTTACCACCTTGTCAGGGACTTATCTATGAATTTAAGATTATCAACTCATCGAAAAATTATTGACGTCTCCTAGTTTTTTAGAGGCGAAAGGTATTCGCCTGAACATGTTTAAATTGATCTTAATAGGTTAGGATATATATATATATATATCATGTGCTTCCCTGAACATGTTTAAATTGATCTTAATAGGTACCCATATCCCAGTTAACAAGGATATATATATTATGTGCTTCCCTGAACATGTTTGCATAAGTTAGAACTCCAGTTAATTTCTGTGGCAAAAATTAGTGTTGTCTTAGAGTGTTCGTATTTTGTAACATATTTGCTTCAGGTTAATGTAACTCATGTCAAATGGTAGACAGAGTGTTGAACAGAGGGACGCCAAAACTCCCTACATGTGGTCCTCCTCTTAACCTCTGGGCTGGGCGTGGCTTTGTTTTTAAAGTCCCCGGACTGTGAATCAGACGGTTTCTTAATTACTCGCGTTCCATTGCCGCAAAAACACGTTTCGCACGTTGGGACTGTGGGTGCGCTATAAGAGTGACAATCAAATCCAATTAATCTGTCAGACAAGTGTAGACCAAGAGCTGACGGTGAGCATTGTTGATTAATGGTATTCCTTCTAGTGTATCAGTTCAAACTGAGGAACAACTATGCGCAGATAGCTCCAATGTAACTTTGTGCATACATTATAAAACTAACAGGAAAACTTAATCTATACCATTTTGTTGAAACACATCAAGAAAAATATCAAAATGTATTTTATTTTCTTTAACTTGCGCCTCCTGGAAATTGTTGTTAAGAGATTGTATCGTTCATAATGTCAAAGAAGTATGATAAAAAAAAATGTTTATAAAGACAGGTAGGGATCGTTATATACGTAACCTAGCTAGTTATAGTAATTAATATAGAAAGTTTTAATTCTACAAAAAGTATTGAAATAAGAAAGTGAAAACTAAAAAAATTGGGTTACTTAACATCAAATTTTTTTAACCCTACTTTGTCAAATCACAATGGCTATGTTAGTCTAAGCCAAAGTAGGAATAAAAGTTTTCGTAGTTTTGACATTCTTGTTTCAATATTTTTTGTAGCATTAAAACTTTATATATTACTATAGCTAGCTAGGTTACGCATATAATAATCCCTAAATTAATTCTTTTTATTATACTTGTTTATTTCCTTTTTATTAGTTATATTTTTATGCACCAACAATACCAAATGTGGGGCGCGCGTATACCCGATTCGATTTTATTACTTATCAGGATCTTTACCAATCTACCTTCAAATCTAATTATATGTCCAAAGTAGCGGGTCTCCCGTTTTATATATATATATATATATCTGTGTGTGTGTATATATGTATAATGCTATCCTTTGCGGTACAAGAGAGAAATTTTCGGGACCCCAGACGAAAGAGTTCTGTGAAATAATTAGAGCGATAAGATTCGTCATTTCTTCTGTACTTAGATGAAAATTCGTTGAAGTAATGAAATTTTGATTCACTCCATATACACTGAGTGGTCACAAGT
>NW_013666064.1:325368-326244 GCF_000517525.1 Limulus polyphemus | reverse complement strand
AAAGGAAGATCTACTAGATATTAATTAAATTATAAATATATCAATTAATGTGAATATGACTGAACAATTTAATTTTTTCTGAAAAGGTGGTGTCTATTTACTTGTGACCACGCTGTGGTACACGCATGTAGCGATATAGGCGGCTTTATAAGTACAGTAAGCTTCAGTTCTGCTCAGCCGATACTATCAAATAGTCGTCGTTAATATTCAGACATTTTAAATGTGGTTTTAAATGGGTGATTTTTATGGCCGCCATTTTGTTCCAATACCTACTATTAAGTACTGCCGTACTTAATGATAGAGAGGGGGTAGATAACTGGATAGAAATATCTTTAAGATTCAAATTTTGTAATCTCCATGTACATATTTTGAGATTTGCATTGAACTACTAAAGTTATGTATGCGTGTGCTTTATAATACAAGAGCACCCTAAAATATTTTTAGAGAAATACAAGTAATTTATGTCATTTTAGTTAAGATTCAATCAAATAGTAGATTATTTTCCAGCAAAAAAAAAAGCAACTACAAAAAAACATTGCATTGAATGGGTCTTACCTAATATGATATTTTGTCTTATAATGTAGGTTAAGCTTTCACACCATACCAATGCACAAATTTATGCTATCGCAACAATTTGTTTTCGAGGTTAAAACCGATAGATACTGAGATGGTTTGTTTTGAATATGATTTTTCATAGTCATCACGTAAAGTGTCTTACTTAATTAACTAATATTTTTTCTAATTATTATGGTGTTTTGCTCTCTTGATTTCGTAATATTTGATCCAACGTCGTACCCATGTGCTTATATTTTTCTCACTTTCTAGCATGCCCCCCCACAGTGGTATGTCTGCGGACTTATACTGCTAGAAACCGCG
>NW_013666064.1:322639-325103 GCF_000517525.1 Limulus polyphemus | reverse complement strand
AAACCGCGTTTCGATACCCGTGGTGGGCAGAGCACAGATAGCCCTTTATGTAGCTTTGTGCTTAATAACAAACAACAACAAAAACAACTTTCTAGCATATTAATCTACTATTGCGTAATATAGGATCAGAGGTGCACAACATCTTCGAAACATTAAAAACATGGAAGGTAACGATAGTTATACTAGAGCTATAGTCCAGTTGAATAGACACTTCATTACTAGAAATATAAATCTTATTATAATGGACCTTGCGATGTATACGTCCAAAACTCGGATCTCGGAAACTGCCGCACCAATCATAACTGGGTAATACTTTTTATAACTAGGCAATATTTTAATAACTCAGCAATAAATAAAACAATTCAAATTTCCACAAAAATGATATGTTTCAGATTTAACCAATAAAAATTACAAAAAAGGAGTAAGTTTCAAATGTAAAACAATCAAAAAACAAACTTAAAAAAATTATTTGTTTTTCTTTAGTGAAAATCTCAAGAGTATTGCAACAGAAAAGCAAAGCACTTTCATCTGTGTCTACAAAGAAATACTTCAATAAAATCTACTCTGTGATGTAATGCTGTGATGATAACTCATTTTAAAACTTAAATTTCAAAATTTCAATAAAATCCTTTTTCTCATGGATGGCGAACATTATTGAATGTCAAATATGTGTACATTGTTGTAGAACTGTCAAATAATTCCAGAAAATGCCGCGGGCCCATTAGCCTTCCGCAGGAACTAGCAGTTATACCTGCCCGGAAGGCGAGTATTTCTTCTAATTAAAATTCCAGTTAATACAAACAATTCTACCTAATAAGGGATTTTTTTAAAGATTTTGAACTTAACTTAAATTCTAGTAAAGTTACACATATTCCCTGGCTACAATGTTAATAACACAGTGTTAAGCCAGTCGACTGGATGAACAATTTAAAAAAAAATGCTGTGTTAGCCCTCTTCAGTTTCCCATGTGTTAGCCCTCTACAGTTTCCCATGTGCTAGCCCTCTTCAGTTTCCTAATTTTCAGGGTCCCTTACAGTAACGCATTTCAAGACATTTCCCATGGTCTTTTAAATTAACAGTACATTCGGCAGACGTCCATTAGGCATTATCGCCTTGAACTTTTTTATTAACTATCTTACAGTTAAATATGCACTTATATAGTTAAATCCATTTTAAGGCGCTTCTACTCTCCCCTCCCCATTTTTTCTTTTTATAAACTAAGCTTCGTTCTCTTCAAACCTTCGAAGGCTTTTCATGCCAACCAAACGATTAGAGATACGTTAGTTGTCTATCATCTATCCAGGATGACATTTAGGCTTTGTGCTAGTATCTGGTCGATTTGTAGAAAATTAGGTAGCATGACATTTAAGATTTCTGAAAATTGTTAAAAGTTATAATTACAATAAGCTTTAAATCTTTTGTTTGTTCCATTGAACATTTCTGAAAAATCATAGTTATTTGTTACACCGACCACTAGGCAATACCTTTAGAATTTTGACAAGTTCCTTAACCTCACAATCTAAAAACTTGCAAATAGAAATTTTACTGTTTAAATATCAAAGCTGTCGAAGCACTAGAAACCAATAGGCCTAATATTTGTGATAAAAATCGCGTAAACCGTAACTTTTAAAGTATTATACTGCATTTATAAATAGCATTCCAGAGAAACTTTTGTCTATCATTTCCCATCCTAACTGACAATTTCAGGTGTTGAACAAAAGGCCTCTTGGGCAGTGGCTTGTGGGAGACAAAAGATAGGTCTGAAATGTTGTTTTCACATGCCTCTGACTTTGAATCCAAATTGGATAAACTGAGAGGATTGAGGAAACAAAACATTTGCAGTTTACATGATTTTTATTACCGATAGACAATTTTGTTGCCTTTGGATGGAAATGTACGATACCCCCCTCATGTTGATGATCAATTATATGTATGATAATATTAATTAGTGTTTGACATTTATTACACTCTTAATTGTACAATATTCCTTTCACCCTTCCTTATAATATTAATATATTAAGCTTAGTTATAAATTATTTATTTCCTCGTATGCAATTTTTAAAACTTTCACACCGTGCCCATTTCAAACATATAACGTGTAATGAATGTATTGTTATCATTATGAGTAATTTTCTGTCACTCTGGCAGAGTGTGCCATGTATTATCACGTAGGACCTGCAGAATTGTTCACTGTAAATTTCAAAAATTCGTTAAATCATGAGATATAATTACAGTGCATATTCCGTCGCTAAAGGTAAACCATAAGTTAAGACTGCTAGAGAACAGACTGGGTTGTTAGCGCGCTTGACTCGCAATCTGCGGTGCGCGCGTTGGAATCTCCATCCCACCAAACATGCTCGCCCTTTCAGCCGTGGGGTCGTTATAATGTGTGGTCAATCCCACTATTCTTTGGTAAAAGAGTAGCCCAAGAGTTGGCGGTTCATTGCTAAATTAGGGACGGCTA
>NW_013666064.1:315005-322629 GCF_000517525.1 Limulus polyphemus | reverse complement strand
TGCTAAATTAGGGACGGCTAGCGCAGATAGCCCTCGCGTAGCTTTGTGCGAAATTCAAATCAAGCACAGAACAGATTTAAGAAGATGCAACCAGTAATGATTCAGTTTATATTTAATGAAGGTTATCGTTATACATTGCAGAAGTATATAGCTGTTCCAAAATATTTCAGATAGCACAGAGTTTCTTAAAGTTTCGTGATAATCGTTTGTGGAGTTTTTTGTTAAATTCTGTAACTTAGTAGTTGGCGTAATCGCACTGTTAATCTAAGGATACATGGTTCGCGTCTCGTTGCCCCAGAAATACGCTTCGTACTTTGGGCCCATGAGTGTATTATAAGATTGACGTTCAAATCCCACTATTTGCTCAAAAAAGAGTAGCTCAAGAGTTGTCGGTGGGCGCAGTTGACTTGCTATCTTTCACCTAGTTTATCAGTTCGAAATTGGGAAAGATTTGCGCAAATAGCACTGGTGAAGTTTTGCGCAAAAATTCTAACACAAAGTCTTTTTTTTATCAATATTCTGAAGCTTCGCTTCCAAAATTTGAAAAAAAGAGGAAAATGGATTTGTCAATGATATTAAAATAGTCAATCAAGTTTTTCTAATGTTAAATTATGATTTCTTTTTATAGCTGTTTAGGAGTGTAATAAGCAATTTGAAAATGATTCCACTCGTTAAAAAAGTGTTTAGGTGGATATTTCTGTAAATACACTGTAAATAAATGGTTTATCAGGTTATACTATCCATTCTATTCGATTTTGTGACCACTGCCTTGATGTGCGCATCTTCAGGTGATAGCGTTGTCAAGGTAGCGTCCTCATTTTGATTGGCTTTATCATAAAATAAAAGACTGCGATGTTAAGATCTAGATGTAAGTTTTGTCTTTTTAAGCTCGATCACATGTTCTTGGCACATACCAGTGTGCAGAATTACCAATGCTTGGATTCATCAATATTTTCAGTATAAAATATTATGGATGGTGAATAAAATTTCAGTAAAATTATAACTATTGTTTTAAATTAGAATTTAGAAACGTAGAGCACAATGCAAAGAATCTTTTTTTTGCAAGTACAGCATACTTGCAATTTTGCTTTAAATCTTAGACCAAATTGGATCTCCTACAGTCATATCTTGTCGGCATCTGTCTTTTCATCTTTGTCTCTAGGATAATTATTTGTACCACGTAAACTCGTGTATTTGTTCTTACCGCTAAACTGTTGCCTTTTTTCAATAAAAACACTCCTACAATATTTCCTCATTAACTTTTGGTAATAATGATCCGTTTGTAGCAGAATTTACCGACGTTTAACTGGCTCGACTATACTTTTCTGCTTCTTTGTTGGTCAAGCTTGGTTTCGCAAAATTTATTTATTTCAGTTATCCATGAAATATGAGGTTATTGTATACTATGGGTTGGATGTGGTAGTATTTGCCCCATCATTTTTGATGGGCTTGGCTATACACTAATGTAAAAATAACACTTTGACAAACAAATCTGGACGGATTCGTTATTTGTTGTTTATTCAAGTGTGCAAGATTAATGAATATATATATATATATATCTGTCTTTGTATAAGGTATTTGTTGCATATTTAATTTAACTTTTAATTAAATTATATTCATCATGCACACAATTTTAAATTAATTCATGGTTTTTTATATATTCCATGCATCGATGTCTTAATAACAAAAAGACTGTATATTACATATTACAATGTTCAGTGCTAATGACCTATGTAAAAATGTCACTAATGATAAAGTGACTTGACAATTTTATTAGTATTTTATTATTGATTCAAAACAATGTTTGTTTCAGTGCAAAATTGCACAATGGGATATTATTTGTGCTGTGTAGACTACGGGAATCAAACCCCGAATTGTAGCACTGTAAGTCCCTCAAACTTACTGCTGAACCACGTGGGACGCTTTTGCTTCCAATGTTCAATGAAATGCATTTACTAATTTTATAGTGGAACTTTACCAATTTTGTTGGCTTTAAGAGCTGAAGATAGCGAATGTAGTGATAAAAATGTATTAGAGGTTAATTAAAACGTCTGACATTGTTTTTATAAAGCAAACATCGCGAAAATATACAATAGTTTGTTTATGACGGCCATCTCTTTTGGACTACTATCAAATTACTTAAAATATTTGTTTGACTCTAGTTGTTGAAAACCATAAATAAATGTCAAAGAACAAAACTTCGATAGTCAAATGACTTCGTAAGATACAATTACTCATCTAACCAGTGAAATAGGGCTTAATACAAATTGAGGTTTTTATTTTTCAGGAGCGATCTTCTTTTTTGTATAAAAGAAACATTAATATTGTTTTAATCTACTATCTTATTTTAGGGTTCACAGTGACCGAACGTCTTCTCTTTCTGAGCTCTCTGGTTATGGAATTTCTATGAAAAAAAATATCTGTCAAAATCCTCCGCTGTTTCGCCAATCCTTCAGAAATAAGACGTCTGCGAGCAGAGTTAAAATATCGGATTCAGCTCTGAACAGATCGTGGTCACAGTGTGATATTGGAAATTCAGACCCTTCCAGAAGTGTACAAAGTCGTTGGAACTCGAAAAGAGGGTTGAGAGAAAAGAGTGAAGAAGGTCTTCGAGCCAGTAATCACCCACAAAACCAAAATGGACAGGAGATGGGGAGATTCAAATCCTCACATGCACGTGCTCGTTCATTAAGCGACTATGAAAGTCCCCTATGTGAAAATATCCACAGCAGGATACCCATCCATAGAGAAATGAAACATCTTCATAAAAAGTCAGACCAAACAGCTTCGAACTTAGTGGGTGTTGAGCCAGTGGTGAATAATTTTAATCAACTAATTGGTTCTCTTGATTCACAACGCCACCATCGGTCAGCGCGGTATCTCACTAAAGATTCAGGATATGAGGGAGAACCGGATTATGCTAATACTGATTGGTTAACTGCTGAACAAGGGTTACACACACTCAGCGGTTCACTGTCATCTGTTCACTTAGACCAAAGAAACATCAGCCAGTCAATGTCATCGCTTGGACTTGGTGTAGGGCAAGCTGATGATAACAGGAATCGTGTAGGACACGGACTCTCATCACATATGTAAGTATTATGTCATTACACATATGTAAGTAGTTTAGATGTTTCATAGATCAAAGTTTTCTGTTAATGAAAAAAAAGAAGCTATTGTCTAAATATTTGTACACAATAAAAGTATTATTTTTCCTTTTGCGGTATTTAATGTGGAAGTAAGATGTGTATGATGCGATGGTTGGTGAATTAACTCAAAAGAGAAATGTCTGCATATATAAGGTTTATTTGAAGTTGAAAATCACGAAATCCTATTAGGGTATAGCTTCAAACACTTTAACTTTTCACAGGTATCGAAACTCTATTTTTAGAGTTATAAGCCATCATACTTACCTCTAATCTACGGAGACGGGCCATTTATTAATTGAAACTTTCACTTACTTTACTTTTGTAATAATTTATGTCTAATGGTACCTCTTTCTCATAGACCGAAATCCTGAGCATGTAATTTTTTGGAGTTCCTAATTTTTTCACCGTATTTAATTTGTGTAAAAGTAATGTTAAGAGTCGATAACAAGATATAGTGGACGAGCTGTCGACTACTTCATACGATTATGCTTATGATGGTGAAAAAACTTTTTGTACGATCAGAAAGGATGAATAGGTTTGGTTTGTTATGAATTTCGCACAAAGCTACACGAGGGCTATCTGCGTTAGCCGTCCCTAATTTAGCAATGTAAGACTAGAGGGAAGGCAGCTAGTCATCACCACCCACCGCCAACTCTTGGGCTACTATTTTACCAACGAATAGTGAAATTGACCGTCACATTATAATGCCCCCACGGCTGAAAGGGCGAGCATGTTTTGTGTGATGGGGATTCGAATCCGCGACCCGCTGATTGTGAGTCGAGCGCCCTAACCACATGGCCAGAAAGGATGAAAAATCACATCTTAACAAACTTTGACCCAGAGGAAGAGAAGTCCACTCGTCCATAATGTTAGGGTTTTCTTCCCCTCCCCCTTTAATTGTTATTGGCATGCGTAAATACATTTTTTTTTATTCCACGACTTTCATACAACATAGATTTTCATAACATATTCAAGATAATTACCGAGAAGTCGCAAAGAGTGAAGTTTACTCATTCGTATGAGAACATTAATATTGTCATGGTTTTTAAACTGCAAATGTTATTTGTTTCTAACCAGTTCTTAGATTTCCATTATGTCACCCGACATGTTTCTAATTTCCGATATAGATGGTTCTGTTATGATGTCATAGACTGTGATGGAAAGCTTTTTATGCGTGAGTCTAAAGTAGGATAAATTATTCACATACGTGTGAATAAGAAAACAATGTTTACTTAGTTAAACACGTAAAAAAGCTATTTTTCTTACTCTCTAAGGTAAGTATATATTGATATTCATATATCTGTTGCTGCTCAAAAGGTTGTTTGTAGTAAATTAATCAATATTTATCAAATTGCATCCAAAAATGATAATTTTCTGTTACTTTTCAATGTAGTAGATTTTTATCACCGTTACTACTTCTTCATAAGCTTTCTGAAGTAGGTTAGATGGTCTGGTCAGATATCTCTGTAGAAAGTTTGAAAATAATTTCCTAAGCAACTATGCGTATATTAAGTTGCTACTAAGAAAAAACTTATTTGGGTAGTTCTGTTCTGTTGAATGTACTGACGTCATTTCTGACAAAAGATATTTTAAAAGGGTGTGTCCTAAAGTCCGGTGACCGGAGAGAAAACCACAAGTAGCATTCTTGTAAATATCCGTTCGCTCGATTGCGTTCTAGAAAATCAATTGTCCTACTAGAACACGGTTCGGTAACCGGACACTTAAACATTCTGCTGACGGATACATGGAAAATATATGTACTTTCTGAAATACTTGGAGGTTTATATATTCATTATATTTTAGATAACATGTCATAAACCCAGCTGTTTTTCCTTGTATGATATCAGTACTGTGACCTCTTATTGTCTTCGATCTTGGTAGTTTCCAAGCAACCTTAAGATAGAGGGTGTGGCGATTGAAAACAAAGGGTGAGCTGCTCAAACCAGTTGGATTTAAGTCTGATTATCTGTGTTTTATCGAGGGCGTGTATCACGTGATTAAGTTCAGGTATTTGTAACACAAGGTTAAATTATGTGGTCACTAAGCATCTGTTTTGAATTTATTTATTCATTTTTTTTAATTAAGTTTTCTACGACCACTTTACCTAACTATAGTAGAAGATGATCTGTTTTATCTACCATCTCTGTAAAACTCTATGGTAGAAGTGTATATGTTCTATCTACTACCGCTTTACTAGAATAGGTTGAAGCTGATCTGTTCTATCTAATACTACTTTACCAGACAACGGTAGCAGCGGATCTCTTACGCCTACTGCCACTTTAACCAAATTATGGCAGAAGCGGATCATTTTTATGATAAAATAACTAACTAGTTACGTTATTAAAACTGAAGCCCGTTAATATGGTGAAAGGTCATGTTAACTGTTATTTGAAAACGAATAAAAAATGGGATATACAGTCTTGGCCAAAATGTTTGTATATTTTGTAACAAATAAAATATTATTATAGAATACAAATACAGTTAGCGCTGTCAAACTGAGAAATGCATGTTATATTAAATATCCACATATGTGCTTTGTATAATGAGACAGGTTCTATGAACATTATGAACGATTTATTACAACAGTAAACAATTTTATCAGACACTTGTAGAAAGATGTGTAATTCAGCATTACACCTATCACAACAAAACCCTACCAAAACACATATAATGACAAAATATAACATATCATTATTATAAGTAGCGTCTGTAGCCTTATATCAGTTCATATTAAACTTTCAGAACTTGGTTAGTCTTCCTCGTATTCTAATAACTTCCACAAAGAGACATGGTATGCTGTCGATGAGGTTATTGATATAATCCATCGTGATTTCATCTCATCTTGTTGCAACTCAGCTACAGTAGCTGGTTTAGTGTGTCGTGGTTGGCAGTTTTCTGGCTCAGTTCTGCCCAATAGTTCTCAATGGGATTACAGTCTGTAGACTTAGCTGGCCATGGCAATCTTGTAACGTCCTCCTGGTCGGTATAATCCTGTACAATACGCGCACTGTGGGCAGTGTAATTGTCATCTGAGACACAAAGTTATTACCAAACCTTACCCTATCATATGGCAGAAATAACGTCTCCATGTGATGCCTGTAGGAGGCGCAACTGACATTTCCTGGAAGATACGAAGAGCAGTTTTTCACCATGATGAATGGCTGCCCAAACATGTGAGAAAGACAGTCTTCCTTTATTTGTTCTCCGGGCAAAGGACGAACACGAATCCTACCATCAGGTTTAACAAGCCGGAAACAGGACTCATCTGAAAAATGACATGTCACCAGTGTCCTAAGTGTAAGTTGGCATGCTGTCTTGCCCAAGTAGCATGGTGACGTAGGTAATATTTGGTTAATATCGGTCTGGAGATAGCCCTTTCTTGCAAAATAACATTGTTTGTTCAGTCTCCTATTCGCTGTTCTTCTGGATACTCTGGAATGAACGTGTTCCTGCCATTCCTGTTGTAAGGGGTTGCAATACTTCTTTCGACCTTGACATGTTAACCTGATCAAAATACGGTTATCCCTGTCAGTAGTTTTTCGGCGTCTACCAATTGACTTTCCTGGAACCATGTTTCTATAGTTCGATGACATTTCAGGATTCTGGATACAGTACACTGGGGATACCCTACTGTTCTGGCAATGTCCATTTGCATCATACCATTTCTGAACAATCGAACAGTTTGACGCCTTATAACTTCTGGCACGTGACTTGGCATGACTCTACACCAAGTACAGAGAAATTGTCTGAACAAAGCGTTGATCTGTTTCAAAAAATATTATACCAAAAGCTCACCCCTTTTATGTAAAACAACTTATACAGACCAGAATAACAACTCGTACATGTTTGTCTTATCATACGCTACCTTCTCTGTTACTACTTGGGCATTTACTCAATAACTTCTCGATGTATGTAGACAATAACATCAATATAGAACTGTATGCAAACAATTTGGCCAAAGACTGTAGTTTGAGCGTATTTTTGGTTTGCTGTTCTAATGGAAAATAAGTAAATTAGATAATAACGATAACATTTATCTCAAACATATGTCAAAGATTTCTTTTCTTTTTCACCAGAGGTGAAATTCAAAAGATAATCTGTGATGTAGAGGCCTATTGCACTCTTTGATTGGTCGTATTCTCTGCTGTGAACTGTAGTTTCCCCTATTCTAGACTCATCAGCACAACTTAGGTCAGGAAACCAAACAAATACCATAAGGCATCTTTTCATTTTCACTTCTGGTGAAAAAAAAAGAAATATTTAACATATGCTTACACTCATCTGACAGTTGGTCTGTTGTATAATATTGAATAATGAATTCGACGTCATGTCAAACATTATTTGATATGGGTTGTTGTAAGTACATGTAAAAAATGTCGTTTTTGTAGTTATTTTGTTATGACGAACTGTCAAGCTCCTGCAATATCTAAAGAACTAATTGTTTCATATACTTTTTTTATTATTATAGACAGAAT
>NW_013666064.1:308593-314518 GCF_000517525.1 Limulus polyphemus | reverse complement strand
AAATACCTTTGTGAAATAAATATCTTATAAACTCTTATTGACTTCTTTTGCTCTTTGTACTGAAAGATCGTGTAAAGACTCCCATGTGATTTTTAGCCGCGGCATAGTAACTCATAGAATGGCTCAGAGTTTTTTTTTCAAGTACAAACTTTTATCCCCACAGCTCCGTCATCTCTTGACCGATTTGAGATCTAATTACAGTCTTGGACTCAGGAGTTCAAACCCTTTCGATTGATGTATTTGATAACGCCCAGAATCACATAGATTAATTTACGCAAATCCTGCTTTAAAGAATTTCAATTTGAGGATTGGCTGGTAGAGATCCTGGTAGTAATAAAATCGAATCGGATATACGCGCGCCTTAAGCTTGGTATTGTTGGTGCACAAAAATATAGTTAATGATAAGGAAAAAAAGATCTCCCAGATTAATTTACTCTAATCCTGCCTAAAAGAATTTCAAGTGCCGCGGCTATTGAGGATTCTCTCTGGTTTCTTCTGGATGAAGTTATTTGTAACATCAAATAATTTTTTTGTACTGTGAACAGAATCCTCCTGTAACATTAAATCCTTTTTTATTCATAGATTAATGGAATTATCTTGTAAATTCTCTCAGACTTCCTTTGCTATTTTTATGCAGGAAAATCATGTAAAATCCCTTAAGTTATTTCTAGTCCTTCAAGGCTGAAATCTACCGTAAAATCCGACCCCTTTTGTACCTTTAATGAATAGAATTCTCTTGAACCGTCTCACTAGCTTCCTTCTCGTTTTATGCACAGAAATATCGTGTAATATCCCCCATGTTATTTTTCCATCCCCTAGTTCTCTTGTAAAATACAACACTTTTTTTTTCTACTCTTGAAGGCAGAATTCATTTGTAAAATCTGTAGACTTTTTCCATCCTTGGGATTTTTCTCAAAAATAATCTTTAGACGGTTGCTAATTTAGTGGACAAAGCAGTTTTGTGAAAACTGGCTGTACCACTTCTTCCTCACGTAGATGTAGCAAGTCCCATTGATGAATTTGTGAAACATTTCTAAACCTCTCTTTATAATGACATATTTTGTATATTACAAGATGTTTTAATTTACATATATAGACATAATAATAATTGTCGGCATTTTATTGTTTTGCATTTAATATCTTTTTTTTTTTAACTCCAAGTGGCCCATCGATAAGTATGAGGACTTTGTGGTGGACATAACACAGATAGCCCATTGTAAAGCTTTGTAATTTAAATAAATGTTTTTGTCTTTGAAAGTTTAAATTGTTATAAAAACGTTATCAATCAGGTATAAGTCATTAGGCCGTGGATTTTATTCGTGTCACGTGGTCACAATTTTGCTCACAAAAACAAAGGACGCCACTTATCTTAAGATGCATCTTGCTTCCTCATTGAAATTTATATATTGAGGCGTGTTTTACGTGCACGTATAGCATAATGAGTTACGAACTGTAGTTTTCTTGTGATATAAGCATCCTAACTGTTTTATTTCAACCGTATACTTGCTTATTAAATTAGTATATGACTTATATTTAATTATATTTCTATCATATAATTATACCAGTTACGTTGCACGTTTTGTTACATTTAATAACCGCGTCAATTTCTTAGGCCACACTTGATAACTCATGCATTTACTTAACACCAGTTTACAAAACACACTATTCGCGTCGTGGTGCATAAGGTTCCTCATAATTTCTCACCCAATGTAGTTTTAGATGTACGTTGTGACCAGTGTACTGTATCCGAATGCTGTCGTAAAGGGTGACTCCTTTATATGTTAATTTTTCAACATGACTATTATTCTTTCTTGTGAACAATTGAAGACGAAATTTAGTTTCATCTACTGCAATATGTGACACTTGTCACTTTGAAATCTTTTATCAGGTTTTGCATGTACTAAGTTCTTGTGTTCCTACAAAAAGAAGCAAAGACACTTTTATTAGGTTCATTAAATAGTTAAAGCTTATATGAAAACATTATATACAGTTTTACATTGTTTACATAATTACTGAAAAATTAGCACTTCAGAAAACTGCAAAACCAGGTGTAACTTGAATTTTCAAAGTTTTATTTGCTTGTTTGTTAAGCGCAAACCTATGCAATGGGCTATCTGTGCTGTTCCCATCCGGTTTTCGGCGTTATAAGCCCTAGTCTTGTCTTACCATTAAACCACTGAGTGTGCTGTTCCAGGTTTTAATGTGCTATGTATAACATGTCTTTTAAAGCTTATATTTGTCAAGGCAGTGCTTTATTTACGTATTATGAGCTTATTAACGCATTACTCAAATTAACATTTGATCATTTTTGGATTACAAAGAATTTTAACAATATTATGGAGAACGTTTAATTAGTACATTGGTTAGAAGAATTAAAAACGGTAAACATAATGATGGGTTAATATACGATGACAAATACCAGAGGATACAACTTTGAACTCTCGGAAATTCTCAGAACCTAAATATTCACTCCATTAGCAAAACTGAAAGAATCCCGCGTACATTTCGTATTTCGTAAAAGTTTTGCTTTTTCGATATTTCTAAGGCGAGAGCATTTGAAGTAGGTACTTCAGATGCCTTGATCGAAGATAACATGTTTTTGTGTCTGTCACTGTATTCTTAATTAACAGGAATATATTAGAAATTAAGAAAACTATTTATCGTGATCTATATAATATTGAGACTTTTTATTTTCGTGTGTATGAAGCTTGCAAGTGTGTAAGGCAGATATTCATGATCTAAACGTAACAAATAAGATATTTAGGAACTTAATTCTTTATGTGTTAGTACGTAAGTACGGTTGAACTTCGAGTACAGAAAAGTTTTAGTAACATTAAAGACCAAAATGATTGGGTAGTTTTCTGTTGATTGATTGAATTCTTGTAAGTCCGGAGTAAGAAAGATTAGTTGATGCGAAAAGATTGCCTAATTTAAGTATTTTTAAACCAAAAAATCCTTAATATAGTTTTCGTCGCTCCTGGGATAAACACTTGTCGGGTCAGGGACATTTCCTTTTCAAAATGTAGCGTGTAGAATTAATTAATGAAATTAAAATATGGGCGTTGCCTATATACCGTTCTGGCCTTCATAATATCTTTCTGATCAAAGTATTTAAATATTCACGCGTGGTTAATTCTTTTTAAACTCTAGAACCTTCTGGTAATACAGAATATAAAATTACCTTGCTTAATTCTCGGAATTCGGAACCAAAGTTATGTCAAATCATCTTCTTCATCTGCGCTGAGTTTAATTTTTTTTTTAATTTTTCGTTAGTTGAAGCGTTTAGTCACTGTTATTAATAGTGTTTCTAACCGAAGCCACTAGAACGCCCCGTTTAGGGTCTGTCTGATTAAACACGTAGATACTGAAAAAAGAGAATTGCATTATCATGGTTTATTAATACTTGAAATATTAATATTTGCACGTTATACCGTGGGTAATTGATGATAAACAAAAATTCACTTTGAAATTCTTCATAATTATATACTTTTTTATTATTTTTCCTTCAGTAATATTTAACCAAGTATTCAGTAGTGTTTAGAAGACATTTTAGATGTATAGCAATTTATCTGAAAAGTCTTCAGGCACTTGTTTCGAAACAAGACTTAGATCTGTTGGAGTAGACCTTCAGTAGCAGGGCTGGTCATGGCCTTAGTGCTTAGTTAATCCCTCTATTCGGTGAAGAGTAGCCGCAACTCAGCAGCAGTGAGATGCTGTTGACTGGTTGTCCTCCCGCTGGTCAATAGCTCTAAACTAGGGTTGGCTATGTTTGAACTTTAAGGGTTTTCGATTTCGTCGTTTAGCCTATATGTTGCTTAAAGCGGAGGTTTCCAAACTGGATGCCATAGATCCTAGGAAGGCGCATAAAAGTGTCAGGTGAGCAAAATCAAATGTACAATAAAATTAAGGTACTCAATATCTATAGATTCAATGGGTGTGGGCTTCAATCAAGATGCGGAATGTTCTGGGGCCTTGTGGTGAGACCGTTTGGAAGCCCATGTACTGTTCAGGTTGAATATATCAATATCTGTAATAGCACTCTACCACTCCTCCCTCTCCCGCTTCCTCGCACACATTTGCATCCATTAGTCAGATTTTTTTTTAATTCTAGTGTATTATCAAATTCACTAAATGGCTGTGTATTATAGGTCACAGTATTAATCTATCATTTGGTTTATTGTTTTTAATACATTTTGTTAACAATAAACTACTGCTTCACAATTTTAACCTCTCCATAAAACACTACTTTACTCACTAATGCAGTTTTATTTCGAAACATAGCTTACAGATTATATATATATAATTTTCAAACAAAAGTAGGGCTTCCGGCTGAAAGCTTTAAAAAAAAGAACGTTTTAAAAGGAAATAAATTTGAAAGACAATTGCTGAAGTGCTATTGCATGATTTACGATTGTTGTAATTTTTCTTACAGAATTACAAAATAAGGTATAATTAAGTTCAAAATATGATTTACAAAATCGTAACATCACGGAGACATGCACAAGAATGACATTGCAGAAGGGTAGTATCACTTCTTAGGATGTACAAAATAACAATGCAATAGGCTACCATCCTGAGTGACGATTATATATGTATTTTTTTTTCTATAGAAGTGATATGTCTATTTAGTTTTATACAATTTTCTATCTTTTATGTAGTTTCTTAGTTTTCTTCATATCCGTGTATATTATTTAATGACTGTTGTTGATTATTGAAACATTTGAGTGGTATATCAGTCTTTCTGTCTTCACTTATTTTACTACAAGAAAATTATTTCAATTATTTCAAAAATTTAATCGTATTTATTACGATTAGTATTTGTTCCTACTGCTTAAAAACGTTTTGGTTCCTAAGTGTAAAAAAAACTGAACCGAATGACAATCGTTCTCGAGGACTTCCGTGTTAGAAGACATGCAGGAACTCCATCCATTGAAGTGTAAGATATATTATTTTATTTCCTCCCATTATGGCCATAACATGTTACTTACCTCTATACTTCGGTTGCAATTTTATGTTAAGTAGATATAGTAAGTCTCTTGATTTTCATTTTATCCGTGTGTTATTCATGGAAGATTGAGTGCGTCTTATTTTTTCCACTACATTCTGTGGTTTTCCTGTCTGGCTTGCAATGTTATCGTTGTCTGGTCGGTGTCACAAAGTATAGTGTTTATGTGTGTGTGTGCCGTTCAATGTCTTGTTCAACAGATGCACACAAGATGACGTATACCGCACTATTACATTCTTGGAGTTCTTGACTCGACTTTATTTGAACCAGACGAGACATTATACTTGGTGTCGTGATTTGTAAGTCTTGGCTTGGTTTTAAATTATTATCACGTTCATTGAATGTGTCTTTCTTAAGTTCGGTGAATTGATCTTGTATTCATAAATAGCAAGCAACAATTAGTAAGTACAAGCTAAATGATTAACTGTTATTGTTCATCTTTAATCATCAGTTAGCAGAATACTTTATCATTGTCATCAAATCTTAAATTTATAAACATAGTTATATGTAAGTAGAGATGCTACTCTTACGTGCAGTTTTGTACTATTGATCATCCCTTAGATATACAGTTGTAATGCTTTTTTGTGGAGTAAATTAGTATGGTTTAGTATCAGCATCAAAAAGTTATTTAATTTGTGACATTTTCATTCATAAACATTTTTCATAGTTATTTAAAATGATAAGAATTAGTAATAATTATTCCTCGGTTTACTCCAACATTTTGTTAAACGTCTAAAATAAATATTGGAAAGCTGACTTAAAGAGGCAAATGTTTTCCATTTAGTGACAAAGTTTATTTCGTGGTTTAGTTATTTAATCGCAAAATTACCTAGAACAGATGTACTATTCTAGGGACCCCAGTGGCACAGCGGTATGTCTGCGGACTTACAACGCTAGAAACCGGGTTTCGATACCCGTGA
>NW_013666064.1:291459-308583 GCF_000517525.1 Limulus polyphemus | reverse complement strand
AACTATTCTAGGTATTCATTCAGCATCCTTTATCATGATTGTTTTCACGTTAACACTGATGTGTTTTTATTCTAAGTTTCAGCTAATAGTACAGTTACTACAAAAAGCTTACATACACTGGAAATTAAAGTTTTTGTTTACTGCACGCATTAATTAATTAATAAGCTTTAACTTCAAGAACTTGAGATAAGTTTCTAGTGTTTGGCAGAATAAGTTGGCTACTATATAGCTATGTCAAGTTCGGTGTATTTGGAAGCTTATGTATTCCAAGCAGAATGAGTCATTGTGTTTTATTTTGTTAAGGTTTGGTTGCTGGAATTGTTATGCTAACGGTATGAGTCACGTGATGAGATGATTCCACGTACTGTTGACGTGTAGAAATGACCCTGTCTTAGAAATATGCAACGTTACAAAAAACAAAAACAAAAAAGAGGAGTGAAATAAAATTTGTTCCGTCCATTGTGTTTTTATATGGCCTTAAGTTTGGCTATCTATAGAAACAAGCAATATAAATGAACGCGAATTTTCCCAATAGTTTTGTGAATTGTCTTTGCTAGACTGAATATTTGAATCATTCTAACAAAACGTTTTTCCTGTTATTTTAGGATTCATAACCAAATTTAATACATTTTTTTCAGAACTGTAAAATAAATATATTACTTTACTACAGGTCCAAACGAATAAGAATAAAATCTAACCTAGATGCTGGATAATGAAGAATAATATTCTACACAAGTCCATCAAGTTTTGTCAAAATCCGATCCTTTTTGACTGAGTTATAGAGCAAAAATAGTGCGAAAGATCAGTCCCCATGTTAATATGTAGGGATTTTTTTTATTTCGTGTCCTTGCTATGATACCTTAACCCTCAAAACTAAACGCTTAAGTTGAGTCATAGTTCAAATGTATACCAAGTTTCGTCTAAATCCATTCACCCATTTTGTTGACAAACACACATGCACACACAGAGAGAGGTGAAAACAGCCTCCTTCCACGTTTGGTGGCGGAGGTAAAAAGTTACACATTTTTATTCAAGCAGTTTTTTTTTCAACGTTGTTTCATTACTGTAGTTAAACGAAAAATGTCTTTTGAAGCAGCACATTGAATGGCAATAGAAATCTAGAGCATTTATTGAGAGTCTTGAGCATATTAAACTGAAAATCATAAATACTTAAAAATCCTATGTGCAGAGTGTACTATAGTGAACCCTCCCCAATGAAAGAAAACGAAACTACAAACGTTTCACCATTGTTAAACTGTATTTGCACGATTGCTCAAACAGATGTTCAAAGTGCCCACTACAGTTATCAGCGAATATTAAAGTCCATATACAAAGGTCTCATGATTACACAAAACTGTAATGAAAAACAATAGTATATTAGCACCCTCAATATCTTAACTGAGGGAGGGAAATTTTGTATGACTCACCCTATATATATTCAATTTGTCACTTGTATCACGTAAGTACTATACATAACCTATATCAGGTACAGATACTTGGTAAGTACTATACACAACCTGTATCAGGTACAGATACTTTGCAAGTATTATATTCAGCTACGACGGAGTTCGTATCCTGTGAGTTAAACTATATCTAAGTATTTAGTTGTATTTTATGTTTCTTTTCTTTTTCTTTTTAGTCGCGACGTAGCAGCTCATAGAACGGCTGAGTTTTTTTGTTTTTTTTTCAAGTGCAAACTTTTAGCTCATAGCTTCGTCATCTCTTGACCGATTTGAGATATAATTGATATATTTGACTACGCCCAAGATTTCATAGATTAATGTACTCTAATCCTGCCTAAAAGAATTTCAAGTGCCGCGGCTATTGAGGATTCCCTCTTGTTTAATAATAAATCCTTCAACAGCTGTTCTTAGAATTGTTGACCGCTGTACAAACTGTGTACTACGCAACGCAGGAATGTGAGAAGCAATTCTGAATTACAAACCTAATGGGCTGTAAAGGCGTTAATTGTAGCAATAAAGGAGATGACTGTTTGGAAAACACGCCGTTTGATTTTTAGGGTGTTAGCACAGAGAATTACAGTTAAGGAATCTTACGAGTTTTAAATTTTATTCCAATATTTGCTTTTAATAAATATACAGACACTTAGTTTATATGTTAATTTACAATATCATTTACTTTTTTAGAACCTTGGAATAAACTGCACTTCATTTGAAGCTGTAATTTGGGTTATGTGACCATAATCAAATTTATTTGTTTATGATTGGCTGGTTTTGCTTTTATATTACTTTTACTTTGGGCACTTTTTTATCAAACTATATTAAAGAAGTTACAATACCCTTATTTTTTGTTGGAAAGCTTAGATACATTTTTCTTACTGACATAATTTCCACTATTTTCTGTGTGTATTTATTTGAAAATTTATATTCTGTTTTATGTCACAAATCTGAAATAATTAACTCAGTTTTTTTTTCGTTATAACTCTCTCCTTTCTTAAACAAAACGGTTAAATTCCAACCTCAAAGATATCGTAAAAAACAACTGGGTCAAAGTGTCAGTAATTGTTATTTTGAGGTCTGATATGCGCTGAAAGTTATTAGCACACCGAAGAATACTTTTTAAAATGAATTCAACACTAGTTATCAGTGAGACGTGAAATGCGAGTTTTTTAACGTGACAACTATGCCAGATCTTTTGATCGTCATGTGCTTGGAATTCGCAATATTTTCCTGTCTATTTAGGACAGTGTGGTTTTGACATAAGTTCTCTGTCCCTGAATGTTATATTATCTGTCAGATGTTTTACTGTCTTGAGCTTACTAACCCATCTATTTTCACTATGTCAGAAACTATTAGTGGAACACTTAAAAAAAAAAGAACACTTTAAATTGATGTATCTTGTTGATCGAAAATGAGATTATTTCCCAAGAGTCGAAAAATTTATGACAGCTATTACCACTATAGGAGATTACATTGAAAATACTTGTGATATTTTTCGAGATTTCGAGTGTTTAGTTTCAACTGTAAATCCGTTAACTCTATTATTTCCAAGAATTCCAATTCGACAAGCCTAATATGTTGTTCTTCAAAAGCATAAGAAAATTACTTCCTAAAAAATCCATAAAACTAGTGATTTCACCAAAACTGTATCTTGAAATACACGCAGTGATCTTAGAAAAGTCAATTGTATAATGTTTAAAAAAGTGGTTCGTAGTTGTAGCAATATTGAGAGATTAGTTCGTAATAAAGAATTCGGAAAAACTAGTAAAGGCGAGTTCTTTTGTTATATCACAGCTTCATTTAGGATCTGTATGATTAAAACATGTTTGAAAAGGATGGCAGCTTCGTTTTGTTTATTCAAATTTAGCTGCCATAAACACAATGTTAAAAATCAGAGCGTATAAGGGTTGAAGCTTCTAAACTCCTAGATTTAAACATTTGTTATTAATAGCATAAACCTTTAGAAATATATCGCTTGTAGCGTTAGAAAATTCATCAGCACAACATTATGAAAGATTCCGTGTTATGATAACTTCCGCGTATTTATTCCTGGTTGGAAGTCTGTGGATTTAAAGTATCGTAGATTGTCAAATAGCGCCTGTTCGAAAGCTTTCATGCTGTGCATAATACTAATTCTTCACTAAAAAATACATTTGTTTTACATACGTACGCTCTACCATTCTTGCTGTAAAATAACTGACTTTCTATTGAACAGAATTTACCATTTGTTTTTTTTTGCGAATGGTTTCATACAGAAATATTCAATGCTGCGGGATAAGCACATACATATTCATACGCCCTTTACATATTAGAATTATTATAACACATTTAAAAAAGTATTCATATCTAAATGGTCTATACTATAAGTATAGGTTTAGTTTCAATTTTCGTAGCTGTCGAGAAAAAATCCAGGCAGTTTGTTGCATATCTTATATTAACGAATTGAATTGGTGAAATTGTTACATTTCGCACTGTGTGTACTCTTAGATTCATACTTTCAGAAAAATTCCTTAAAATGTTGACACTGCTTTAAGAAAAATCTCATGTTGTCTACCGTCACCTCTGATATTTATATATAGTTTATAAATCTCTCTGACGGAAAGATTTGATACTTTAGTGAAACAAGTTATGTACTGACAAAAGTAGAAAGTGTAAAAAAATGCCACAGGAATAATTCAAAGATTAATCCTAAGGGCAATCACTTGCAGTATATTGACACATCTTCATACAAGAAACGTGCCTTTGTCATCCTTGAGAAACTTAATTAAAAATCTTTTTCTTGGAATGTTTTGAAGCAAGAAGGTTTTGACATTTTGTTTTACCGTTAGTCTCGTTAGCCGTATAAGTTATCTTCTGCTATTTTCAACTAACAACGCGAGTAACTTTATATGAATTCCTTCATTAAATGTATTTTGTTTGCAGAGAACTTTTCTTTTTATAGACAGTTTCTTTTGTTCCTCTGGTTTGCTCAATCTCGCGAAGACTCTGCTGTAAGGATTATAGATAAAACACACTTGATAGAACGTTTAAGCTTTTTCATTTGAGCAGCCAGTTTTATAGGACTATTGTTTAGTTGAAAACAGACAATACTAGAAAACATAATTACTACTGTCTACTTTGTTTTCTTTTATTGTATTTTTTCTTCCTATGATCTTGGCGTTTAGAAGCTTCTTTTTTTTTATTAGATGGTTCACGTAAAGTTTGTTTTTGACACGCTATTTTCATTCGAGATAAGCTGTGAAACAAAGGCCAGGTGGCCGTTTCATGTTGAGTTACGAGGACCAAGAGAAAATGGGGGAGAATTACGATTATCCCAGTTGGAGGGCATTCAGCGTCCTTGAAGCGATAGATTAAATTCTCCTGTGTCACTGTCAATGCCTTGTAACCTTAATTTCAGTGTTGCCCACAACCATCGAGACATGTCGTTCGGCGCCAACTTGGTTTAGCACAACATTTTTTTCACAGGTTTATGAACTCTCCTGTCATTGAAAAGGCATCCATCACTGGATGTGTGGACATTAAAGCGTGCATAGTGTAATTATGTGTTCACATATAACATTTTATACAACTCAACATTCTGTGGTTTAATAGGAACATTATTACAAATGGTTTCAGTTTCGAGAAGACAAAAATTTCCATCCAGTAAAAGTATAAAGTAACATTAAGCCTTACTTTTGTAGATTTCACTCCATTCAAGAGACTGACGATTTTTTACTTGTTCAACCATTGACCTCGAGTACCAATATTTCTATCTCAGGTGAAGTTTTGAGCAACACACCGTCTTATACACGCTTTTGTTCATAATTGATTACTTTTGTCTAATGAATGTTCTTCTGTATTTGCTTTTGGAGTATAACAATATATTGGTATCAGCCAAAAATTTCTAAAATTTTTCATGACAGACCAAAGAAATTAGAAAAAAAAACGACCTTTGAGGTTTAACATTCTGATTTTATTGCTTTAAAATCGCCGAAAATCAAAGCATTTAAGTCCACATGGAAAAACAATCTCTTGAAACCATCATATATTTTAACATTGCGTTCTTGGGCTAAGATTCTGCAAATGTTGAGCTTTTTATACATAAGGAAGCAATGAGCAAATGTATTATGAAATTTGATGTTTATGAGCAGAGAGAGTAGCACTTAATAAGCATTTAGTTAGATTTTAATGAAATATCATTTAACATATCATACATTTCTTGATACTTTTCGCATAGAGAAAAATAACTTGTAGTTATTTCAGTACAAGAAGGAATAAAAATCTTTTAATCCCCACTTCTAAGAAATACAAGTATGTATTTTCCAGCGTATAAGTATATATATCTATTATAATAATTTTTACTCCTTTGGCTGCTGCTATCACTCATAGTTTTGAAAACTATTTACAGCTGGGTAACACAAGCAGTTCTAACAGTTTTTACAGTTTTTAGTTTAAGCACTTAAAACAAAATATTAGTATTCTGTTCAAGGGAGTCGTTTTTGTTTTACAACCTTCTAAGATTTCGGTAAATGTAATATACAGCAAATTGTTTGAAACGATGATTTCCGTTTAACTCAAGAGAGTAAAAAGATTCGTATAGGTTATAATATCTTATACTTTTTACTATAGGCAGAATTGAGTGCTTTTCAATTTTACAGTACTGATTTTTTATTCAGAATTTATTGAATACTACATAACGTATATACATTTGTGATCAGTGAAAATATCATTTAGATTGACATATCTATCCATTTCTCTTTTCTCATGCAGCATTCTTTTTACATGGAGCTCCTTTGGGCTTTTGTTATTAGCCATTGATTGATTTGTACCTTATTAGCTTTGTTATCAAGCACAAAGCTACACAAAGAACTATCTGTGCTCTGCCCACACATCGCTGTGCTATTGGGGGGCTATTAGCATTGACAACCGATGTGGCTCAGCGGATATTCTGAGGGTTCATACTGCTAAAATCCGGGTTTCGATACTCGTAGAGAGCACAGAAAAGATAGCCCATTGTGTAGCTTTGGACTCAACGACCAACAAACAAACCATTTTGGATCGTTCTCTGACGCCTCGTTTTTTTTGTTTTTTTGCTTCAGAATTTTGAGTAACGATCTACAAAGAGCATCTGAACACACAATTCAGGCACACTAACCACTGGAACCCAGTTTTTCGCTAAGATTGTTATATCCTATATCCTATCTCTTGCGTTCTTAGCAGAAAATCGAAGGGCGAATCTACATGTTTATTTCAGTATTTCCGTTTTTTGCTTGGGTTTTTCTTAAATTACAAACAGAGCCGGACGATCCTGATTCGCGTTGCATTGTCACAAAAATGCGCTCCGGATTTTGGGGCAGTGGGTGCGCTATAAAAATGACAGTCAAAGATCACTTACTATTCGGTCAGACAATAATAACCCAAGAAAATAAATGTGGGTATTGTGGACTAGCTATCTTCTTTCTAGTCTATCATTTCGAATGGCTACGCGTAAATGTTTTTTTGTGTTGTTTAGCGCAAAACTTCTAAATGAACAAATAAGTATGAACATTAATATCACACTAAAACAAGAATGTAAAATGTTTTGAATAGAGTTGTTTAAACATTTGTTTAACAACAAGTAAAAGCTTGGAATGGTCTATTCTTTCATTGGGGGTGAAAACAGTCGGTTATGCTATATTTATTCTATTGCAGAAAAAATAAAGAAATTAAGATTATTATATAGAAGAGATTAATACACTTTCTGGTTTGGTTTGAATTGCGCACAAAACTACTTGAGGGCTATCTGCGAAAACTTTCTTGATAAGGTAAGATAACTACATAATTAACTGTGAGATAAACTTGATGTAATGTGTGTTTTTTAAGAACTAAAAATAAGACTATATTGCTTCTTATCAGTTCTTGTGAATGATAGTAAAATTAATTGAAATAATTATAAGAAGTAATAAAAATAAATAGATAAGTAAAAGTGTAAAAATTGAAGATAAATATTGTTGTGTTATTAACTCCTACCTAAAAATCTGATTTGTAAATGACATAAAGTAAAACCGATAATAATTGTAATTCAATCGCTTAACCTGATTCACACACTAACAGGTGTTCACTAAAATTGATGATATATATGTATATGAAGCATTTTGTAAGCCTTACAGTATACTAACCTTTTCCATAACCATACTCAACAATAGGTTATTGATCCATTAAACCACCGATCTAAGAAAGATTTTTATCGATTACAGGATTAACATACAAAATGAAATATAACTTAAAATATAACAACTTTTGTATAAATGTAAGCAGATTTTGAATAACCTAGATCCTGAGATGGTGATGTGTTTCTAAATATCCACTTTATAACCATCATCATGCAGTTACGAGATGTGTAGAAAATATTTTGAGAAGCTGTTTACGTGCTGTGTATACAAAATGTTAAGAACAGTATCAAATAATCTAACTTCAGATCAATGTTTATAGAGTTGCCGATTGAAGAAACAATGCTTATTCTGGTCCAAAGTCTTATGATAATTAATTAAAAATTCATTATTATATTATTTTACCAGTGAATTATAGATGCACTGCTTAAAACAATCTAAAGAAGCATATATAAACCGTGATTGCTAAATACGTCTGTTTGATATCTTGCTAAAATGAAGGTTATGGCACCTTATTGAGCGTATGTAGAATAAATTTAAAAAGTTTGTAAAACATCTGATGCTAAAACATTATAAAATAGCAGTGGCTTATATTTACTTATTTATTCAATCTAGAGAAAGAATGTTTGCGAAAAACAACTTATAAACCTAAACACTTTAAAAACTAGAGAAATCTATCGCTAATTTTGGATTTATGTTTAAGGAATTGTATCTATAAATAGAAGTCAATGAGTTTAGTCTCTTTAAACTGTTTAATCAACACAAAAATAAAGCAAAAACTTTAACTATTAAAATCTAGAAAGTTCCAGAGCCTTCTTTGCTTCCTTCAGTTTTGATCCCCTGTGGCCCAGTCGTAAGTATGAGGCTTATAACGCAAACAAATTGGGGTTCGATACTCATGATATACATGAATAACCTGCAGCAACTATGAGAGAACAGGCGTTTGATTTACAAATGAGTATACCAAATTATATTTTAATGATGTGGCTGGTGCTTTTAATAACCCATTTCTTCTCGAATATGTAGAAGATTCTCTGTCTGCTTATTGCATTTCAACTGCTTTATATGATTATGAGTAAAGCACCATAACCGGAAAGATTCTATACCATATGCGATTTAACTAAACTCAACTATTGGAACTTATTTCACGTTAACGCCATTAACTTTATCATATCTAATGATTCAAATAAGATAAGTTTGTTAGCGTGCAGTAAAATATTGGAACTGTACTGCCTGCATAATTTGTTATGCTTTCAATGTAAATTTGAAATTAAAAAATAGAATGGAGCCTTTTTTCAGTGCGCTTATCGCTTCATGTAATGCTGTTGTGCGTTTGTATTATATGGACAATGATCTTAAAAGCCTTGAACATTTGGATAGACGTGTTCAATTTTTGTGATCATAGACTGAAACGACTTCCTACTAAGTACTATTCCAGTCACTGAAATTCTTTGAAATCTCATGCAATTTTTCTACACTGCCAGATCTATACAAATTCACGCAACCAGTTTTACAATGAATGCAGAATGTTTGTTTTAGCACAAAGCTGTACATTAGACTATCTACGCTCTGGCGACCGCGGCGAATCAAACCCCTGATTTTAGCATTCTATGTCCGTTAACTTACCGCTAACCCACCTGAGGACATAACAATATATTTCTTGCGACTGCTAATCACATCAACTCTCTATCTCTTACTTATTAGTTCGTTCAGAAAGCTATTAAGTTATGAACTTTTATATTTCTCAGAATGATCTGCTCTTTCACTTTGGAGATTCTATTTCAATGGCATGAGAAAGCGGCGAATTCATGATAAGACGGTACTTTTTCATCTTCCTCTTTGTTATCTCTTCAGGATTTTTTCCCCAAATTTTAAAAGCAGATTAAGAATCATGGGTAAAAAACCACGATTAAAACATTTTAGCAGAAAGTTGAGAGTGAAAAAATTGAGTGTTTTTTTATGAAATTCATGGCTATATAGTACATTAAAAAAACTCTTGACCTTTATGTGGACTTGGACGCCTGTGTTCCATTTATCGTAAAATTTACAAACATCTAAAATTATCAAGTTTTGGGTTGTTTGAAATTAAGCACTAAGCTACACAATGGGCTATCCGTGATCTGCCCACCACGGGTATCGAAACCCGGATTCTACTAGCGTTATAAGTCTGCAGACATATCGCTGTGCCACTGGGGAGCATCAGTTTTGGTTTTACTTGTTCGTCTTATATGGTGACCTGGCATGACTTGTTGGTTATGGCACTGGATTTACAATTTGCGGGTAACTGGTTCGAATCCCATTATCAAATATGCTCGCTCTTTCAGCTGTCGAGACGTTATTATGTGAAGGTTAATCCCATTATTCGACTAGAGTTAGTCCAAAAAGTTGATGGTGTTAGCTAGTTGCCTTCTTTCTAGTCTATCACTTCTAGATTAGGATGGTCATGCGCAGAAAACCCTTTGTGTAGATTTGCGTGAAAATTCTGAAACAAATAAATAAATAAAATTGACTTAAGAAAATCGATCTGGTTTACAAGTTTTTTAAAACTAGGTAAATTTTTAAATTTCAGTTTTTACATAATCTTTATGTTATCTTGTCATTGGACAGAAACTGTCGAAGGTTTTATTGTTTTTTGGACTATCTACATATGTTTGTAAATTTTGAAGTCATTATATTTTCCCTATACTTTGGCGATATTCATTGTTATTAAGAAAATAATAAACAAACAAAACACTTTTCAGTTCTGTTCAGTTTAGTTGATAATCGATACTTGGATAAATATTACTTTGAATCCAACACTGACTGATCACTTTAGATTCTCACGTAATATTGGTTTGGGTCGCCTTTTATTACGATAGTGACCTGAGAACGGCGTGGCAGAAATTCCATAAGATGCTGGAACAAGCTAGATTATAACCCATGCGGCTGGGATAATAATCTGTAGATAGTTCACAGATGACTGCAAAGGAATGTGGAGGCACACGAGACGTTCACTTTCATCCCAGAGACTCTTGATCGAAAAAAAAAGATGGCAGAAGTCATTTATGGAATCTGTAAATTATTTATGGACAGCAACGAGGTTAAGAATCCAGCATTGTAAGATGAAAATGATTGGTAGCATCATTCATGCCCACTTTGGATGTTATTCGACTTTCTGATAGGATCAAAGTACCTAAATACGACCATGAGAAAAATTCCCCATATCATTACATCATCTCATGATACGGTTTGAAATAGTCGTATTCTGACCATTATTGAAGTTGCACCTTATACACCTCTCTATTCATTTGTCGGATGTCGGATCTAGTTTATTTTAGTGGCAGACATGGGAGTTGTTTTCCTATGATTCCTACTTCTGATAAACTCTGGCAGATTATGTTGACCAGCTAGTCAAAGAAATTGTATTTCATAAGAATGCTTTTGCTAATGGACACCAACTACTATTCCCCTTTTATGCACTAGGTGTAGAGATCCTTACTTCAACCAGTTGTCTTCTACACTTACTACGATTTGACCACATTTTTGGATTTATAGGGCACAAGTAATAGCTGGTACATTGCATTATCACATGCAAATTAATGATGTGTTCTACAACGTATGTGTATTTGGTGGTCTTGACGAGCTTGTATGTCACTGTAGATTTAGCATGTGAATTTAGGCCTGATTTAAAAATTCTTTACTGATGCAATTGTGGAATTACTGCCAGAAAAATTGCTGTATCAAGAGAATTTAATTGTTGACGATTAGTAGATGTGGACTAATTGTATTCTCAGAGGTAAAAGTGTTTTGGTTTACATCAATATGATCTTTTAATTTTAGTTTGGAGTCTTTTCCTTACCAAGTTATATAATCACGGAAAATGAAACAGTAAAATAATCATATAATTTAATATAAGTTGATACAGGCGTGGTTTTGTGTAAAACTGCCACCTTAAGATTTACGCGTGAATAATAAGAATATAAGTTATCTTTTAAGCGATTCGCTTCTTTAATATTGTGTGGGCCGTCATTGTATTTCATATGGGTTATAAGCACTTGCGAAGAATTTGGAAAAACACGATAACTTGACTACGAGATTTCAAGTTGTTAGGTAATTTATCAAATTATATTCTTCGAGGTACCAGTTAAAACACTGAAAAACTTGTTTAAAAAGAACATCATGGTTACTAGAACTTTAATTTTGAGCCAAACCTACCAGTGTAGATGCTTTTAAATAAGTGATAAAGATACCTAAGTCTTCCTTTTTAACATTGAAAACTTACTCGTGTTGACATACATAGCCCTTTTTTTTTTTACGAAGAAACTTAATAGCGACATGACATAGTTTTATCGTTTTCATCATTTGAACTCTTTTGGCTGCTATTTCCACCTGTTTACTATCCGATCTTTAACTAATGCATGAAACATTCAAACTATTTTGTGTTGACACGACATTTTGCATCACTACGTGTTACAGCGCCCTCCCTTGTTAAATAGTGGAGTCAGCCTTCATGGCATTGGTGAGAAGTTTGAGTAGAAAAATAAAAATAAATCGATGAGGTTGAGTGCGCGTTAATTTGAGAAATGCTTGACTGATTTTGCGGATTGTATACTCGCGGATCTTTGACAGAATGTGGAACCCACGAGGTAAGTTAAGTGTTTCATAATATCAATGTGTTCACTTTGATCTAATTTTTGTTGTAATAACTGGCGATATTGGTTGATTAATTAACTATCGCGCATTACGTCCGAAGTTTCTGAGAATTACTTTTGCTTTAAATGTTTAGTGTTGAGAAACTCTCAGTTGCTGATAATGACACTCATTAGTTAAAACTAATAAAATGAGTCAGCAGATAAGTACTTTGTTTGGAGTTTATGTTCTTAGTGTTCATTTATTGACAAGTACTACGATAATAAAGTAAATCGGTCACGCTTTCAATAGGCCTATAAGAATGTGTTAAGTCAATAGTATAAGGCTTATACTGTTGTTGTTCAGGTTGGTAAATTTCGTACCCTATAAATCTGATTTGTAAATGATTTAAGTAAATTTATAATAATTATAATTCACTTGCTTGATATGATTCACACCATAACAGTCATTGTTCATGAAAAATTATATATATATATACAACACTACTATGTCTGTTAAAAACAACTCACAATTTAAAAAAAATACAACGATTATTTTATAAACACGTGCCAATTTTTTTTAAAACTACTATCTCATCGCATCCCGGCTTATCTGGTGAGCCGTGGTATTAAGCGAAAGGCCTAGTCGGTACTGGAAGTAGCGGGTGTAATGTGATTAACATATTATAAGCTATTCTCCTTGGCTTTCATTCATGAGTTCTTCGAAATCCATAAATTTTTCACCAGCGTTTTTGCCTTTTATTTAAGCAACAGGCCACATGAACATAAGTAATCTATGCACTAATATTTTTGCTCCTAATTTTGCATTACCTTATGCAATGGTTTTGTTTTTGTTTAGTAAGTGAATAGTAGATGGAAAAATTCAACTATCGTGTAGTTGTATAAGAGACGTGCTATGCTCAAAAGGTCTTTTGCAAACGACTTCAGAAACATTTGGACTTATCAAAAATGACTGCGAGTGCATCGGAATAGAGAACGAGGAGAGAATATCATTATAAACTCTCTTTGAACTATTTCTTCAAGTCAAACACTCACCAACAGACAACGACGAGCAAATTCATGGTGCTCCACTGTATTCACAGATAATGAATTACGTTATGAAGTTGCAATTCTCTTGAAGTATTTTACCTTGGCATTTTTAAAATTATTCTTTGCAGATAATCCAAGTATGCATTTTACGAAATACCATATTTTTATTGCTTATATTTAAGCGTATAAATACGAATACGTATAAACTGTGAATAAAAAAGTAGCACATAAAATTACTTGGGAAATATCAAATATAATAGTATAATTTGTAGCAATTAGCGCATATGTATGTATTATATCGACAATCTTTTTTAATACCACTTATTTGGCAAAGTAGTGGTAATTTCATACATTCACTACTTCCTTAGATCTAAGATGTTATCAGAACAATAGAAGTATTATTAATGCAACCTACTCGGTCGAGATGTCTGAAAAATGTCAATAAAAAGGCAGTCAGTAATGTATGTAGTGCGTCAGGTCAACTATATACAGTACACTTACTGTCGCCACGTGTTGTAGACTCCACAAACGACGTTATCTGCCTGATTGTGCAAGTCTATAAGGTTTCTGCTAAGTTAGATATTTGTGGAATGTGGCCTGTGATAAACTAGGGCTTCGCTAGGGAATGGCTGAATCATCAATAATTGTATAGTGGCGCCAAGTAGCGGGACTGATAAAAACGTCGGTTCGGGAATCAAGTTATGCAATTATTATATATGTATGAACTAGTAGAGTCAAAACATTCATTAATATTTGTTGTTTGTGGACTTTAGTCAACGACATATTTAACACAATTTTTTGGAATGCTGTTTGTCTTTGGTTATTAGATTACAGTTTCATGAACTATGATAACATGAACGAACCATAAACCTAAATCATTAATATATTCGTATGAAAGTCTGAGTACTTTACTCTTTTATCTTCAGGCAATTTTGACCTTTAGATAACAATTTGATAAGCTCTAATCTGCTAGTGCATATGAATATAAGACAATCATTGATCAGAGTGAGAACCTGCCATAGTTATAACTTTTGTTAAACAAGATAACGTTCATGACGATGTAGTATTTTACCTTTGGGATAACGCTTGAGTTTTCATTGCTAGTAAACGTGTGAACTTTCTCCATGTCTATTTGATATCTACACTGTACGAAAATGTACATAAATGGGTTTTCTAACACTCCAAAGCTAGACAATAGCTGCACAGTTATTTGCATTTATTTCAACAAAAGCGTTTTTTTTTCACGATGAACACATTAGTGTTATTATTTCTATCTAGGTTACTTTGTTTGACGTATATAATGTTTATATGAAGAGAAACGTTCGCATACATAGATACATATGTTATTCAGGGACGATGCATATAATTTGTTTGTTTTTTGTTAGAAAATGTATTTTTTTCATTAGTTTCAGCTGACATATACCGCTGCGCTTCCCCTTATCTTAGTTTGAAAGATATGACAAGGGAAAACTTGCTTACTACGTCGTTAACCCGAACCAAACTTAATGATCATGTTTTTCACAGCACTTCCCAACATTCAGTCTAACTGTCGTTTCCTATAAATCCATTATTGGTGATGAGAGCTAGGATTTTACTCATCCCACCACTTCTGTTTAACACTTATCTGTTTCTTTTTGTTTAGCCACATATAATTAAACACACGTTTTAAGCACTTTGTAAATGAGTTGGAGACAATTTTATTTTTTGCACCCAAAAATAAATGCATAAATAAAAAGCCAAATTTGATTTGATTTTCAATTACTAGCGTTAATGGTGTAGCAATTTTAGTAGTTCAAAAGTGCCTTTCTAGGAGTAGCTAGAGGGTTAACTCTGCAGCTCAGTTGATACCACACACAAACCCGAGGAAATAAAAAACAAAAATTATTACCACAGTAAGACTTTCCTACAAGGCCCGGCATGACCAGGTGGATAGGGCGCTCGACTCGCAATCGACGAGTCGCGGGTTCGAATGTCCGTCACACCAAACATGCTCGCTCTTTCAGCCGTGGGGGCGTTATAATGTGCCGGTCAATCCAACCATTCGTTGGTAAAAAGAGTAGCCCAAGAGTTGGCGGTGGGTGACGATGACTAACTGCCTTCTCTCTAGTCTTACATTGCAAAATTAGGAACGGCTAGCACTCGTGTAGCCTTGCGTGAAATTCATAACAAACAAACCAACTTTCCTACAATATATGTAGCCATCTGTGCATGTATCCATTTTAACATAACAGTACAATTCTAAGAATATACGAATTAAAGCAAAGTAATGTGGTTACCGAATCTCACGTGTTTACACACTCACAAAAATAGAGCAAAACAAATTGATCTTGCATTTTTAAAATTCAACTTTTTACAATGTTCAGTCACATTTTCTTTAAAAAAACAAAACTTAATTTTACTAAATGACGCTGAAACCAAGTATAAATTCAGTTTAGATCATAAAGTGAAGAACAATTGCCTCCCAGTGGCACAGGGGTACGTCTGCGGACTTATACCGCTAGAAACCGGGTTTGGATACCCGTGGTGGGCAGAGCTCAGATGGCTCATTGTGTAGCTTTGTGCTTAACTACAAACAAGTGAACACTTAAATCTTACGTGATTCAGGCCTTATTTCTTGTCTTTACTTCCGATTGGAAGGACACAAATACAACTTATATTTTGGGTTAAAATATCATCATCTAGCCTTTGTAGTTCAGTTTAAATATAATTTTGTTCAGGGCTGAGATGCAAAGCTATCAAACAAGACCACTGAAATAAATATATACAATGTATGTTGCTTTAAGATGTTTTTTTTTTTTTGCTCACCAAAGTGAACTTATTCTTATATAGGTTTGAAGATTAAGAAACACTGATTCTACTAAATCATTCTTGTGAATTATTCAGCCGACAAGCTGTTTAAAAAATTACAAATAATGTGAAGCTCAATCTATCATTCGATTTATCACTTGTCACTGACTTATCAATGCTCCATTTATTTTAAATCCTATATCAATATAAATTCACTATGATGAGTAGAAGACATCTCAAACAACACATACACAATATACGTTACACCGCTATAAGAAGCCTTGTCTTATTCTTTCGATTTGGCTCCCCAGTGGCACAGCGGTATGTCTGCGGACTTACAATGCTATAAACCGGGTTTCGATACCCGTGGTGGGCAGACCACAGTCAGCCTACTGTAACAAACAATCTTTCGATTTGCACTTGTCTAGAGTTAGTGAGAGTAGAATTCCCCGAAAGCTGGTATAACTCAGTGACAAGTGGTGAATCTAAGTGTAGATTCGGTTTACATTTATATTTAACATTAATATGTAGTTTAGGTTGTGGAGGTACTCGATAAAAGTTTTGTGACTCCGGTATGAAATTATTCACAATGATTAATCAAATAAAATATTCCAAGAAAAGAAAATTTAAGTAGAATCGTCGTTATAATAATGTTTTACTTTAGTCGTGTATCATTATACAATATTCTTATACAAGCATATTGTATTCTGTAGATTCTGCATCTTTGAATGAATCACAAAATCTGAAAACTTTCTTTTGAATTGAAGGTGACGACATCAGTTGGATATTTCAAAAGAATAAGACGTAGCCTTTCGATATGATGCACTTTGTATTACTACAGACAGATGTCGCTGTGTTGAAAGCTAATTCGTACTTGAAAGATTGATGCGACTGCATAGAAAAGATATAAGAAATTGCCTGATGTTTCCCATAACAATAATATTGTATACTCTAGCACGTTGTTTGTAATATTGAGTAGAAGGAAACTATCATACATTTACAAGGAGATAATTGTTTTATTTAATACAAGTTTATATGAGCGCAATCTGAAGCTTTACAGTTTTCAAAAGGCCCGGCACGACCAGGTGGTTA
>NW_013666064.1:288694-291089 GCF_000517525.1 Limulus polyphemus | reverse complement strand
TTTGTTGATAAAAGAGTAGCCCAAGAGTTGGCGGTGGGGGTTGATAACTAGCCACCTTCCCTTTAGTCTTACACTGCTAAATTAGGGACGGCTAGCGCAGATAGCCCTCTTGTAGCTTTGCGCGAAATTCAAACAAAGAAACAGTTTTTGATATCAGCTTAACCAATCAAGCTTGCATATAGTATTATTTGTGAATATATCAGTATTCATGTGCTAAGACTACTTCTTTTGTGTTTTATAATCTCAATTATTAGCTACAAGACTGTAAGCTCTTACAAACGCTGTTTTTTTTAGGATCTGAATTGGCTTCATAGTTTCAACTTATATAATTTATAGGCAAACAATTCTGTTCCACGTGAAGGCGGTTTTGGGCTATCTAGTTTAGTTGAAGTTATACATGTTTCATCAGTTATTATATTTTAGTTGAAGTTATACATGTTTCATCAGTTATTATATTTAATTGAAGTTATACATGTTTCATCAGTTATTATATTTTAGTTGAAGTTATACATGTTTCATCAGTTATTATAGTTATAAGAACAAAATGATTTGTCTCTTAGTGCTCTGTGTTAGAATTAAAATGATTCGCCACTATTTTTTATTTTTCAAACACTAAACTTTGTGTTTTTTTTTAGTTATGCACGAAGCTACAAAAGGGCTATCTGTGCTCTGCCCACCACGGGTATTGAAACCCGGTTTCTAGAGTTGTAAGTCCGCATACATTCCGCTGTGCCACTGGGGGGGGGGGATTTGTGAGCAAACAAGTATTATTAATTTTCTCATTAATAATAAGTGATAGGGAATCTTGTCCATATTTTCTTAAGGAAATGGATACTATTTACAGTTTTTAGGTATCCTTTTACTAACTGTTGTTTATCTCAATCTGCGATTAACCAGTTTATTGATAAATTTTGCAGGGAGTTTATCTAAACACTCTTTGGTTTAATGTCAGGAACGAAGTTTGTAGAATGTTTGGTAATAAATGTAACACCCGTAACTTCTATAAATCATTCTTTTTAACAAGTATACTTTATATTGTTATTCATTACTTTTGCTTTAGCAGCGCTATACAAACGTTTAAAATGTAATACAAAAAATTCACTTTACCTTATGATTTTCTGACATCCCAAAAATATTAAATATTCTATGTTATAAGTAAGTAATTGTATATATCTAATATTCTGTTTTATGGCTTATGTAACGATGCACAATTCATCTGCGTAAAATCGAAACTACGAAGTTTGAGCAGCTGTTAATCACACGTTTCTTTATTTCCACAGATACAAACGCTTCCAAAATAAACTTATACTTTAAGTATTACTAAATGTACATTACCATATCAACCTCATACTTTCGAAAAGCTTGTTTGTTTAAAGTTTTAGCGCAAAGATACACAAGGAATATTTGCGTCCCTAAATTTGAATTGACAAACTAGAGGATAGACAGCTAGAAAATAGCACCCACCGCTAAATCTTGTGCTTGTGTTATGCGATAGATAGTAAGGGATGACTCTCACTCTTATATCGCACCCACTGCTCCACTGAGCTGAGCGTAGTTTTTTGTCACAACAGGACACGAGTCATAAACTTCGGATTCACAGTATTGGCAGGTTGACTAATTAACCACGCTCAGAAGAATATTTATGATACATTTTATTTTTTAGTTTTCGTCGCTTTAACATCATAACTACCAAAACCTGGTTAGACCATAGAAGACCTCCAAAGTTCTTATCTCACTCTACGCAGTAAGGAATTCAAAAAATATATAAAAAAAATGGTTTAACTGTCCGGAAAGGGTGGTTATTAGCCAGAGGTTTTCTTACTTATTCTTTCGGACAAGGGAGGAGTCCATTAGACATTATTTCAGATCACGTTTTATGCCTAAAAGAACGATAAATAATGACTTCTTGTGAATTTAATTTTTATACAGAATCTAGTTTTTATACAGATATTTTGGAGAAAGAATAAAAATGCTAGAAAAGTTATATGTATTTTACATCAGTAACGTCCCTAGAAAAAAAATTAAAAAGAGAAAAGCTATACAAGGTGCAAAGTTTGGCTACACCACCTTTAAATTATTTTTGGCGCATATTTTGTATAATTTAAAAATGAGTGGCATAAGAGTGCGATGTATGCTATCATTTAAGCCAATTTGTCAATATAACTTGCCATTGATGGCTCAACGGTAAGACTAAGGACAAGAGCTTATAAGGCCAAAAATCAGGTTTAGATACCCACGACGAGCACAGTACAAATCGCTTCTCGTGCAGATATGATCTATCCTTAGAATATTGTTGCTTGCAAAGTTAGTTCGGAAAGAAGAGGCCCGGCATGGCCAGGTGGTTAGGACGCTCGACTCGCAATCTGCGGGTCGCGGGTTCGCATCCCCATCCCAC